>NC_087439.1:75572915-75875945 GCF_036321535.1 Camelus dromedarius
CTCTCCTGTTGAGGATATTTGGATAGCGTCCAGTTTGGGGCTATTATAAATTTTTGCTGCCTTGAACACTCTTGTGTGTGGCTCTTGTATGTACCAGTGTCTGGCAGGTCCATATCCAAGAATGGATTTGATGATCACAGGGAATGCTTATGTTCTATGTTAGTAAATATTGCCAAATAAGGGTTTCAAAGCGGCCACATCAAAAGAGACTCTTTTAGTAGTTTTGTTTAATCTTCAGAATTTAGAGTTCTCATAGGAATTGTTTGTTTATCTGTCAATCATTGGTAAACATCAGATAACCTGTTAAATATATGTAATTTTTGCTTGTCAATGATACCTCAGTAAATCTAGGGGAAAAGAAATCAGATAACCTGTGGACTTTAGTCAGCTATTGGATTATAGCTATAACAAAGACATGGAAAGCTTGTGACTATTAACACCATGCTACTAAATAGTTTGAGACTCTTATATTAGCCTAAAATTATCTCATTTCCTTTTACTCAGAGATTAAAAATTATTTCTATTTTGTTTGTCTTCTGATGGTTATTATTCATAATAATTACAATTTCACTTTGACACCAAACATGTTACAACTACTATGGTATATGCTATGAAATAGCCTAATAATTTGGGTCATCTGTGTTTTATAAAATTTTTAATGCATCAGAATTTATAGCAGAATAAGTAACTAGCAAAAAATACTTAAGTACAGAAACAAAAATTTAATAGGACATAGCTCTGTTACAGGAATCAAACTGAAATCTTTCTCAAAAATACACATAAGATCACACATACATGCCACACACACAGTTTTTTTTTCCTTCTACCTCTATCAAGATAATTTCCCCATGTTATTAAATACTCTTCTGACATAATTTTAGTAGCTGTACAATATACCTTTTTATGAATGCGCCATAATTTTCTTATTGTAAGACTTGAAAGCGGTCTTCGGCTTTTGTATTATAAATAATACTGCAATAAATGTAAAGGTCCACATCATTGATTATTTCCGCATGCTGAATCCCAAAATTATGACAAAGGGGTTGTCTTCTTTCAGACTCCTGGTATGAATTCCTTTCCTGTAAGGTTATTCAAATGTACATGTTCAGAGAGCGTGAACGATCTTACAACACTGTGTCATGCATCAGCATTGAAAATGTTCATTTTTATTCTCTTTTACACTGTAACTGATTATTAAAATATCATATTTAAATCTGCATTTTTATCACTAGTGAGACTGAACTTGAACTTCTAATATGATTAAGACATATAATTTTCCCTTCGATCTTCCTAGCTACAAGAGGAAATTTGTCTTAAAGTGCAGAACTTTTCATTTTATTCTAGAGAGACCAAATCTGAGTCACCCTGTATTAATTGTGCTGTTACTGATGAGAGAAATTAAATACCAAGTGTGAAAAGACCACCTATTAGCATAAAGATGCGGACAGAAATGTGATTATTTTAAACCTTTGAAGAATTCAGCTGTATTTTAGTAACTAGTTTCAAGGCCCTGTCTACCAAGGTTTTTTCAGAGTTCTCAATTAGAAATAAAATATATCAATTTGTTGTAATTCTTTTTATGAGAATGCTGGCAGGGGATCACATAGTTAAAGAAATAGAAAGGTAAGGAAAAAACTGGAGCTGGATGGACTGCAGCGGAGACTGTCAGCCTGGAAATAGCCAGGCTGTGGTTGTACTGCTGGATTGTTTAATTCTAGACACATAAGAAGCACTTAGATAATTTTGCTTAATCATAATCAAAATGTGCTAATTTTCCCTTTAGATAATTGACCTGCTTAAATAATTCAGGTCATTAATCTATGTCAGTCCTTAGCTCTCTACACGTTTTCAGCCAACTATTTATTTCTGTTGTAACTGTTATAACCTATATAATAAAAATACTTAAAAAATGTTTCTTTCAGTGGTAGTTTACCCCTCATGAGGTAATTAGTGAAAACGCTTAAAGTGGTATGTTCATGTTAAGAATTATGTTAGGAAAGTGTTAGTTGCAAATACTGTGATTATTCACATTTCTATGTTTTCTCTATGTGGTTTTTATCTCTCAGGTTTTGTAATTTCTCTGGCTTTTATGGATTTATGAGCAGAGCAGCATATTACTAAACTTAATGTTAATTTAAAAAGAAACTATTAACTTTAGTTTGTTCATTTAATACATAGCATAAAACATTTGGAAGTGTTTATGGAATGAGGAAATCCAATTTTACCCCCAAGAAATATCTTATAGTTAAAAGTTGTCCAAAAACTATTAAACATAATAGATTAATATGCCACGCATTGGCTTTTTTTTCCAAAAAGAAGATTAAGTTTTTTAAAAAATCAGTTGACGGTAAAAATGCGATGCTACTGAGGTGTCCTACATTGTGCAGCTCTCAAATTGGTGCCCCCAGTTAATGAGGATCCTTGATTGGGGAGTAATTGACCAGAAAGCATATTAGAAGAGCATACATCTAAACGGTTTATAATAGGTTTCCTTAAGAGCTTTTTTTTTTTTTTTTGAAAGGGTAATGCATTTTTATTTATTTACTTTTCTTTCTGTTGACCCTTAGGCTTCAAATTCTCAAGGATCACTTCACTTACTCCCTTTATGTTAACGTCTGCCGATCCCTCTTTGAAAAGGATAAACTCCTCTTTTCCTTTTGTCTGACTGTAAATCTGCTGATACATGATCGTTTGGTCAGTACTATTTTAATTTGTAGGGGAAAAAACCATATTAATGTCAATTCATTAATTTGTGAATTTATATGGGAATATATATAAAAGGATTGTAAATAGTTCATTTTTTAAAAAGCAGGTAAGTGCCACAGCTTGTTGTTTGTTTTTTTTTTTTTTAATTTGGGTGGGGGTGATTAGGTTTATTTATTGAAAAAAAATTTTTTTAACAGAAGTACTGGGAATTGAACCCAGGACCCCATGCATCCTAAACATGCCCTCTACCACGGAGTTATACCCTCCCCCTATAAATAGTTCATTAATAATAACTATCATAGTTAAGGCAAGGCATTACAACTAGATGGAATTTCACGGAGGTGGAAAATAAGTAGAGTTCATTATATATTACTACTTAAAATTTTGTATGTTTTAGTTTAAAGTAGTTTCTATCAGAATCTCATATAAGTATGCCCATAAATGTACTAAGTATATTGATATATGTACACCAAGTAATAGTATAAATGGTAATGTTTTCAGGAATTTTTGCAAGTTCATCAAATCTAACCATTGGGCTTAACAATACTATTAATTTTTGCTGTTTCAAATCTATTTACTTAAAATATAGGAAGCACTTTCAGAGTGGAAGAGAGGTATTGTATAAATTCACTACTTTATGCACTTACATGTTTAAGATTTATTGATTTCATATGGTGATGTATTAGTTGAATTCTGAAGGAGTAAAGTCTTCATTTTTGCATTTCTTGGAAAAATTTCAAGCAGTACCTCATTATATTTTATGGAAAATCATTGAAAACATGGCAGGTTGATGGCTGTCTGTCTTGCCACAATTTTTAGAGCCAGTAAAACTCTAAGCAGTCATTTTGGAAAGCATATATTTAAATAGAATAAATTCAGATTTTCATGTTTAGATCATTAATTCTGGAGGAAAATGAACAAACAGCAGCTGTCTAGAATGGAACGATTTTGAAAACTCGTTATAAGGGATACAACTGTTTTCTTACGAGCAAATACTGAGCTATACGAGTAACTGTAGAATTGTATAGGGACCACACCTGAAACTTGAAAATCAGTCAGTTCTTTCAAAATGCTTGTGAATTTACTCTGTACATGATGAATTCACCTCTGTTCATGCTACTTTGTTTTCCAAAGATTAATAAAGCTGAGTGGAGATTTCTGCTAACTGGTGGCATTGGACTGGACAATCCTTATACCAACCCCTGTACATGGCTTCCTCAAAAATCTTGGGATGAAATCTGTCGACTAGATGATTTACCTGCCTTCAAAACCATTCGTAGGGAGTTTATGCACTTAAAGGATGGATGGAAAAAAGTATATGATAGTTTGGTATGTTTTTAACCCTCTTGCTTATTTCAAAGTTTTAAAATGGGGAAAATTATGCCAAATAATTTATTCTTATCTTTGACTAAAAACAAGATTTAAGGATGCTTTAAATAGCTGGTCAGATATTAAAAATCAATGTTTCGAGTAAATTATCCCCACCTTCTAAACTGGCGGTTGTGTTTTCACTTCTATTCAAATTCCTTGAAATGTGTAGAATGCAAAAAAGCTGCGTGGTCTTTAAAAATACTCTTTTTGAATTTCCATGCCAGGTTTTGATTATCAACTTAGACCTTGGCAATCATAATGGCAGATGAGTTAAAATTTTACACAACAGCTATTGTTTAGATTTTCTGAATGCCAAACACAAATTAATATTTTTGTCCTTTGAGAAGAGGGAAAGGCTAATAATTCTCAAATGATTTTCATGAGACCCTGTCTTGCTAATCGGAGACTGTCACAGCTAACACATATCATGATTCTCAACTTCCCTCCTGGAATGCATGGAAACTGTTGCCTTCCCTCACTTTTTCTTTAGCACAAGGGTTAATATTTTGCCAATTCCCAGTTAATTTTTTCTGTTGCTTCTACTCTCTTGACATTCTGCTTTCCTTGGGTTTAATAAGCAACAGCACCGTTTGGGGGAGGTGGGAGGAGGAGAGAAGGAGCCAGACGTGTGGAGAACACTTTTTATTTGGTTACCTATTTGTTTTATTAACACATGATAATGAGATTGTGTCTGCACATGAATTCAGATATTTTGGGCTGGATCTCTTCTTTTTTAGTAATAAAAATATACTTCCCAGAGACGAATATGTTTTTGTGGAGTAGTTCTTTCTAGTTTAAATAGAAATTTTATTTACTCCACTGAAGCATCCTACATATCTGAGATCCTGCATAGCCTTTCCTGAAGTTTCAAAGGTACAAATGTCTCTTTCTTTTTCAATGTTTATCCCTTCTCCTGGGATCTTGATACCTCTCTTCTTGTATATTTTTCATCACACTCTTTTGGCTTCTTCTTTACTATACACATTCTCAAATACCCCTTTATTTAAAAAAAATCAAAAATTGTTCAAAACAAGAAATAGCACAATAAGCTTTAGTACAGCATCCTTCTTCTTTTGTAATAAATGTTTACTTTTATAAATAAATAATAAGAGCAGTTGGTAGGTTTTAAAAATGCTTTTGGAGAAATGGTGGGAAAAACGTTTCTAATGCACATTTATTTTTTTAACAAGAGGGTTCATTTTGTCTATTGATTAATATTTATATTGACATTCACCTGCTTAATTCATGTCCTAGTTTTGATTTTTGTACTGGCATTTTAAATTTTCTTTTCAGATCTTATTTCATGACATTCCCCCAACCTAATAAAATTTACATTAGCATTCTTGATTTCTCTTGGTCATTATATGTTTTCTCTAAAAGTTGGTCTAAAAGTCAAAATACTGGGTTTTTTAAAGAAATAATCTTCCAGATAACATTGAATTATATCCACTGTCATTTTAGGAACCACATCATGAGGTCTTCCCTGACGATTGGGAAGATAAAACAAGTGAGTTTCAAAGGATGCTTATCATTCGTTGCTTGAGGCCAGACAAGGTAAATGTGGGCTTTGAAAGCTGTCCAGTGATTCGCGTCCCTCCTCTCTATGCAGTCCAGCCAAATAGGTGTTTCCATATGTAATCATGGGGGAGGGGAAGGAGCCTGGTGGAAATAACACCACTTCCTTCCAATGCAGCTATTTTGCAAAAAGTTTGTGTGTTTATTAAAACCACACTAAATGAGTAACTCACCAGATTTTATTTTATAGTTTTATTTATGTTGTTATTCTTCCTTTTAACGTAGGCTTCCCCAGTACCTCACAATCTACTTTCTTTACAGGCAGTAATTTTATTTTTATTCTTATTGCGTCAATGAAATTAGTCAATGGTGTTTACATGAAACTGATTTACTAGAATTTCTGGCTTCTCAAATGCTATCCTAGACACAGTTCTTTGTTGGCCTTTGGAAAGCTAGTAGAATATTGTTTTTAAGACATTCATCATTGCTGACTACAAAGGAAAATGTCAATATTGTTAGTTTTCATTTCTTTAAATAATAAATTATATAACCAGTGAATCTGCTGACCTGTTATATCAGCAAATTTCAGTATCATCAACAGCCTCATTTGTATTATTAAACTCTGAGACAACGAACTATTCACTCAAGTATAATGAACCATATCTGCAGAGAAACCCACATACTCTGAGAAAAATGTAGACTTTAGGAGTGTTGGTAAAAAATTGAAAAAATATCCTAATTGTCCACTGTTACTATTCAAGTAAAAGTAATACATAATTCTTTCAAAACTTAACTGTATTCACAATTTGAGTTGCTAAGGAATGTAAGATAATACTTCCATTCTAACCAAAAAAAAAAAAAAAACTGAACTTAGATAATGAAAACATTATTTTTAAAAAAAATGGTTTTTCTACACATCAGTGATAATGTAAGATAGAGGCCCTCTTTTCTCTGTAAACCATAGTCTGCTCCAGGAGCACAGGTAATTCTTGCGTGAGTTGGCAGTTTGGTCTTAGCCAGGGCCAAAGTGTCCACTGGGCACAAGGCCTAAGGCCCCAATACTCTTAGGGGTTCATGACAATGTTTTAATTTCTTTTAGAAACAGAAGACAAATCAGTCTGTATTATATTTGTAATTAAACCAGAACAGTTGTAAAATACAACTTTTTATATTCATTGATGGAAGAAGGGGTGCGCAAAGTGCTGAGAATCCCTGCAAGTCATAGTCCTGCCCAGCTCCTAGGTACTAGGAGCACCTACAATTGTGGAGGAATCGTTGTTAAATCGACAAAACATCCTCCCCTGTAGTGGCCCTTTTAAAAATCAGTCTTCATGGAAACTTTAGTGTTAAGCCTCGGAAGTTTTCACTTCAAGTATTAAATGTGGAAGAATATGAAATGCTTCAAACTCTTGCCTAATACGGGTTCCTCCTGTATAATCTTTTATCAGAAATTTTCAAAGATTTTCAGTTTGTTTTCTAAGCTAAAGACTGTTATCCTAAATGAATCTGCATGTACCGTTGGCCTTCTCCCCTCAATATTTGACAAAGACATTTCTGTTCATATTTTATGTTAAATTTCATTAAAAATGATTAATGAGCTATTTCCTAATTGCAGTAGTTTATAACTATCTCTTCCCCAGTTTTATGTGTTTAAAACTTTGACATTTTAATCTGAAAATATGCTGAGCTACCAAATAGATCATCTGATTACTTTCCATAATCACTCTCTTCTTAAAGTGTGTTTGACGGAGGGGATGGAATTAGATAGTCAAGCTGAGGGATTTGTGTTTGTATCTTTTTGTTTGTTTTTTAATCAATTGAGGTTCAACTTATGGTTTCATGCTTGTCTTAGCTACTCGGTACAATGCTTTAGCACCTTGTCTTATAACTTTTTCCTATATGTTTCCATATCTCCTCTAGAGTTTTCCTTGGCTAGGTGGGTCAGTGTAGACATTAATGCAACTTACCAGAGTAAGAGTTTCTGGTTCTGCTCTCCTGCGTACACTCGAGGTGGGGAGATTGTGGCCATAAACCTTGCTTTCGTGTGTGAAATGTGAGCAGAAGTGTCAGGGCAGAAGCATGTAACTACCAGTGTGAGATTACCCAGAGTAATCCCCTGCTTTCAAAATTGTGGAATCCCCTGTTGATATTTAAATGCCATAAACAGGCTGCACTGCCCAGCCAGTGCAGGGAGAGTTAGTTGCCTGGGCACCTGGATGACTTTGCTGGGACAGGAAATGAGCTTTTGTTGTGTTAAACCACTGAGATCTGGAAATTGTTTGCTACTACAGGGTAATTCAGTTTTTCCTAAGTGATTACTAGTTACCATTATTTATACTATCACACCCATAATCCCTAATAGAGACATAATTAGTGGTATGCTCTGAGATTACTAGAAACCTCAAAGCCTTCAATTTGGCTGTTACCAGGTATTTTAATTTCTAGTGACAAATTGTTGACTTTTGAATCTATATATTTAAAAATAATATATGGCTATTATACTTTGAAAAGAATGATTTTCCAAAGCAAAATGATATTAGCATGCCATAGAAAGGAGCTTTGTCTGACTTCACTTAATATGATAATCTCTAGGTCCGTCCATGTTGCTGCAAATGGCATTTTATTCTTTTTCGTGGCTGAGTAATATTCCATTATATTTATATACCACATCTTTATCCAGTCATCTGTCGATGGACATTTAAGTTGCTTCCATGTCTTGGCTATTGTAAATAGTGCTGCTATGAACATTGGGTTGAATATATCTTTTCAAATTAGAGTTTTCTCCAGATATTTGCCCAGGAGTGGGATTGCTGGATTATATGGTACCTCTATTTTTAGTTTTTTAAGGAACCTCAGTACTGTTCTTGATAGTAGCTGCACCAATTTACATTCCCACCAAAAATGTAAGAGGGTTCTTTTCCACACCCTCTCTAGCATTTATTACTTGTAGACTTTGTAATGATGACCATTCTGACTGGTGTGAGGTGATACCTCATTGTACTTTTGATTTGCATTTCTCTACTAATTAGCAAAATTGAGCATCTTTGCATGTGCCTGTTGGCCATCTGTATGTCTTCTTTGGAAAAATGTCTACTTAGCAGAAAAGACCATCTTTCTGAGAATCTTGGTATCTGCAGATTGCTTCTGCAGTTTGCTTTAAGTTCAGAAAAGAGAGCTGGTGGAATTGCCATCCTAATTTGGAGCATTGTGTGGACACAAAATTCCATCCTTGGATATAAGCAGGTGTCCAGTTGGAGTGATTCTGAAACTTCCAAAAAATTCTTTATGTTCCTGTCACTCCATTACTCGTCTTCCTGGGATATGTTTAGGTACTTTGTTATGCTAGATACAGGGACACTTGTTTATTAAACCTATGTTTATCACTTGTTTGGCTCATGGTTAGCTGGAGCCACTGCCCAGAGATGCCAGGTGTAAACCCTTCATCAGAAGAAGGAATGATGTGTCTGGTGCTGTACATCAGCCGTACTGCTTAATACAATTCTACTCCCACATCAGTGCCTGAGAGGGACCCCTAACCTCAAAGTTCTGCTCTTTCTCAAACATGCTCCCAGAAAATGCACAGACATGTCAGAAAGTTTCTGCAAAGTGGTTTTGCCTGTTTCTTGGGAATAAGACTTGTTTCTGTTTCACAGTTCCTTTCCTTTTCTTTCTTTTTTTCAGCCAAATCAGTTCTTTCTTGGTGGTATTGTATTATATAAATCATACTAGAATTTTCTACTTTTGAGTTGTTGACTTTGGAACATAGTGTTTTAAAACTTAAAGAGTTAAGATTTCTTATATTCTTTATCCACAATGTGTTAAGTACTCAGTGAAAGGAAGAAAAATGCGTTTGAGTTCTGGCATCACTAACCATCCACCTTTTATTATTTAAATAATGCAGAATTTCTATCTAAAATACAACTATATAAAGTGATAGCTTTGCCTCTTTACCAACATTTATCAATATCTAAGTGAACATAGGTTGTGTCCTTTATTTTAAAATACCTTTGAATGTGAAATCTTTAAGGTTTTAGGCAGATTTTGTATATTCCTCCAAATATATTCTTGTCCCTTTCTAGATTATTCCAATGCTGCAAGAATTTATAACCAACAGACTGGGACGTGCATTCATTGAACCACCCCCATTTGATCTGTCCAAGGCATTTGCGGATAGTAACTGCTGTGCACCGTTGATTTTTGTGCTGTCTCCAGGGGCGGATCCCATGGCAGCCCTTCTAAAATTTGCTGATGACCAGGTACCTTAAAAATCTGTTTGGTGTTCTGTTGCTTCAACCTGATTGTGTCAGTAAGCTGGGGACCCTCAGACAGGGCCTACGGCTCCCAAAATTCAAAACCTCTTCCGAAGAGGCATTCAGGTGGTAACTGCCCTAGAAATGAAGAGACCAGGGAGTCCTGGACACCGTGCCGAGAAACTGTAGATGAACTAGGATGTAGGAGAAATGTATTCCAGGCAAACATTTCCCACAGAATTCTTTAAGTAAACTTGAATGGGACTAGGGGCTAATGGTTTTTTCACTCTGAATTTTATGCAATAACCAAATTAGTTAAAATACAATTATTCAAAGATCTGGAGGAAGCAGGCTAAGTTCACCTGTCTATTCATAGTTTTCGGCTTTGGATTTTAGGAGCTGCTGTGTGATAGCCAGGCTCTTCGTCTTCTCCTTGTATTAAAAGTTAATTTTTTTTGTCCCTGATCTCAACAATCAAAGGTCCTAGGGAGTTTTTCATTTATTACCATGGCTGTTTCCTACATAAATTGGCTTGCTTTTTATTTTTAATACTAACATTTCCTGCAATGATAATATTGATTCCTCTTTAAAATGTGATTTTTAAATAATCTCTTCACTGTTCTCGTATACAGGGATATGGGGGAACAAAACTTAGCTCTTTGTCTCTTGGTCAAGGCCAAGGGCCCATAGCAATGAAGATGTTAGAAAAAGCTATCAAAGAAGGAACCTGGGTGGTTCTTCAGAATTGCCACCTTGCCACGTCTTGGATGCCAACCCTCGAGAAAGTTTGTGAGGTAAAAATGCAAGTTTATTTTTATAAGACTGTAGTCCCCCAGTGTAATTAGCAGTAGACACACCATCTAAGCAACTCCATTCCTGTCCTCTGCTTTGAGGGTTACAGGTCAGTGGCATGGCTGGACTACAGGGGAGATGGGCTCACGCTGGGAACCAGAGGATGAGAAAACACATGGTCAGGCCTTGCCGAATCCCTCCTCCTAGGGATACGGGCTCATCCTGTGGGTCAGAAATAATCCTTAATCCAGACAAGCAGCCTCAAAGATGGGAATAAACTACAGGGTAGGCAGAAACCAAGTTACTTTTTACAGCAGTGGACCAAAATCAACAGAGGAGGATTTTCAGGGCGAAATTTGTGTGGCCCCCTCTACCCAAAGGCTTCGAGGATGTAACTTTTCTGCAGCTCACTTCCCACCCACTTAGCCAGTGACCCTGCTGCAGAGGATCAGTCTGAAGCCGAAGGAGCCCCCCTCCCATCCCCCGTGCAGTGGGCCACGGTGCTTTCCTGTTTTGGTGGGCAGAAATCCCAGGAAGAAAACCCTAGCTCAGCTGAGTAAACAGAAAACATGGCGCTTGATTTCAACAAACATGGAGAAAAATACATCCATCCATTATAATTCCCCGTGACCCTTGCCCTCTCCTCACTCGGTCCCTCGGGCTACTAGATTTACTCTGTCTCTAAGGTAGCTATAACTTGCACTACCCAGACATCCAGCTGACACCTTAAGGAGCAGACTGCATGGCTCTTTATGCCCCTTGTCACCACTTTGTTTTGTCTGTATCTCCCACTGGAGTGTAAGCACTGTTTTGTTCTCTGGTTTACCTCTAGCCCTTGAATAGTGCCTGGCCCATATGACATCATCAGTATGTATTTACTGAACCAGTGAATGAATATTGATTGCTTCACCACTTCAACCTTTCAGTGGCTTGCCATTGCTTGAAGACAAGGTTCACGCCCCCAATATGACATACAACACCCTTCTCCACCTGACCTTCATCTGCCTCTCGGGTTTCATCTGCGGCCACTTTCCATCTTGACTTCCGTGCACCAGCCGTTGTACTGTCTTTCACTTTCACTGGGAGCACACACTTTCACAAGAGTATAGGCCTCCAAAATAGACGTTTTTTCCTAACTGAAAAACTATTCTTTAATAGTATTTGCCTTGCCAACATCTCATGCTTCAGGCCTTCTCTTAGAGGTTTTATATTAGTGCCTGTTTCCTCAGGGTTCCTCTCTCTCTAAGCTGTTCTCATGACCTGTTGAATTGTATCATATATACCCATCATCCAAGAGAGAAGAGCTTCCCCTAAGGGATGGTGAACTTGGTTCAAAGTCCCATGAGTCAGGCTACTTAAGTCACTGGGCATAAGGCAGCTGGTAGGAGGAAAAGATGGTGGCTTCACCATTTATTAATGAACGTGGGTACCTGTGTATCCTTCCAGTTCCCTCACCCACCCTTCACCCCATGAGTGCTCAAAATTTTTTTTTTTTTACTGACAAAGATTTGCAATTTAAAAAACTTCCATACCACTGACATGGACAATTGCAGGAGGTAGCAGTAGGCAGTGCGACGGAACAGGAGAGAGGGAGGGGCCCATGATAATTATTCCAGGGTCCTTCAAGGTTCTGTCATGAGTGAGTGTTCTCTCCTCCTCCACAGTGCAGGCCTGGCTCCCTTTAAACAGGTATGCTAATCCGTGATAAGTTTTCATGTTTCAGGATATACCAGTTCCTCTTACCTTTCAAAATGGTCTTTTTTTTTCCATCCTTACTTGCTTTAATATTGGTTTGTCTTAGTCCATTGCTTATTCACAACCTGGCTATAGCAAGGAGGCATCATTCTTAACCTAGCTCTGGGGCAGAGAATTATTTCTGTAAATATTTCAGCAACATCAGCAAAGATATGAAAATTTTTGAAATCTCTTAGTCTTTATTGTGGCCAACTCTGAATTCCGTACTGCCTTTGTAAACTTTACAGCCATATCATGGAATTGTATCAGGGAGAGTGACAGCACCCTGGGTCTTCTCAGTGAAATAGGTTTGTTTCTGCGGCAGAATCAGATTTTAAGGCTTCTGCTTTAGACTGCAGCAATAAGCCCTGTTTTGTAAAAATGCTTCCTCCCACTTCCAGCCCAGCCCACACACATATGATCTAGAGATTTTCCTTGCATTTTATACGCCTTTTGTATCTCCTTTCTTTTGTTGCAGGAGTTGAGCGTAGAAACAACACATCCGGATTTCCGAATTTGGCTGACAAGTTACCCGTCTCCAAACTTCCCCGTGTCTGTACTGCAGAATGGAGTGAAAATGACCAATGAGGCACCGAAAGGTTTACGGGCTAATATCATTCGATCATACCTCATGGACCCGATCTCTGACCCCGAGTTCTTTGGCAGCTGCAAAAAGCCTGTTAGTAATGGCTAAGTTGTTACCTCGGCCCTGTAAAGCAACCCAAGTGGCCCCCGGTGATCACGGATGTGTGTGCCGAGTAAAACTGCAAATTAAATAGGCCTCCCACACTGCAGTGCAGTTGGTTTTGATTACTGATTATTGACTGTACTGGAGTCAATTTTATTAATATTTTATTTTAATTTTATCACCAGTCTCATTCCTGCTCAGCTGAGATCTTGCGGGGTGTCATGAATTATACAGCTTCCTATTTAGAAAGTCAGCTGTAAGCCATTCCCAGTACAAATCTGCAAGATTGGAGAATCTTGTTTCAGCATATTAACTGAGCCCTTTGCTATTTGGAGCCATATCTTTAAATTAAAACATAAAAATATTTCCTCCTTATAACTGTAATGAGAATCAAAATGATTTTACTCCCTTATTGATGGGGCTCATAAGGGTCTTTTTTTTTTTATTATTTTAGCATCACCAGGCAAGCAGGGAAGCCACCCACTGCTTTCATGATTAGATTTCTGTGTGTGAATGTCTGTGACCTAAAATTGTTTCATAGTGTTTTGCCATAATTAAAAATAGAAGAGGCTCTTTTTAAGAGGGGTTATGAACCTCGGTAAGTTTTTGCCATTAAAAAGCTCACACTTCTTGATGTTGGATTATGTTTTAAGTACACATCAAAAGAGTGCATTAAAAATAAAGGACTTTCATTAAACAAAAGTCTGGGGTGCTTAAAAAAAAAGGGGCCTGTGTTTAAAATTAAGTCAAACCTTATCCTAAGCATCCAAGACCTGCTGTGTGATAAACTTTTGCACTGATTGACCCAGTGAGAGCAAGTTACTCCCAGGTAGGTGGCGAGGGCATTTCTGCCTATGATGTCTGGACACAAGCCCTTTTGCAAAATTGTACTCCCATTCTTCTAGATCCAGAGGTCTCTCCAGCGGCAGTCACACAGATGGAAAGGCTAGACATTTATTTTTTGTGTCTAAACCCAAACCAAAATGTCAAATGCAGAAGCAGCACACCATATTTTTTTCTGTTTTAACTTTTTATTTGGAAATTATTTTGAACTTACAGAAAAAATGCACATATAAAAGTACAAAGAACAGCCCTATGCCTCTTAGCTACATACACCTCCCGTTAACATGTACCATCTGTAGGTAAGTTAGCTGTGTCACTGCGTTTTATTCCTACATAAATACTTTAGTATGTGTTGCTTAAGAATAGAGATGCTGTCTTACCCCAGTAAAGATACTCGTTTAGTAAATTTAACGAAGATACACAATTGTATCTAATCTACTGTTTGTGCCCCAAATTTGTCAGTTGATCTAGTGACGTCCTTTAGAGCATTTTCCCTGTTCACCTCGGGATTGGTCCAGGGTTCCTGTCACATTAAGTAGCCATGTCTCTTTGCCTCCTTTAATCTGGACCACTGCCTCAGCTTTCTTTGTCTTTGATGACCCTGACATTTCTGAGGAGTTCATCTCCCCCCATTGTTTTTAATAGAGCATTTCTCACCTTGGGCTTGTTTGATATTTCCTCGTGATTGGGTTCAGGGTCCACGTTCTCAGTCCCAGTACTCCATGGGTGAGCTGTGACCTCAGGGCATCACACTGGGAGGCCCACGATGCCCCGTTCTCCCTCACTGATGGTACTCATTTTGATCACCCAGACAAAGGGTTGAATGATTTCTTCACGGTGTAATGACTGCTTTGCCCCTTGCAGCTAATTATCAGTCCGTGAGGAGACATTTTGGACCATGCAAATATCCAGCTCCTCATCTACCCTGACCCAGATATAGTAGCCAGTGATGGCTCTTGCTTGACCCAGCAGTTCCATGGTGATCCCAACTCCAGCACTCCCTCCGCATTTGACACCTGACCTGCTATTGTCAAAAACAGCCCTCCCTGCTACCCCACTTATTTATCTTTTTTTGGTGTGGACTCATGAATTCCTTAGATTTTTTTTTCCAGTGGTTTACAATTCATTACTATTTTTGAGTCTTCCTGCTCAAGTTGTCCCTAAATTGGTCAGTGGGAGCTCCTTTTATACTTGTTGTAGGTCCTATCATCCATCCATTCATGCATTATTATTATCATTAAGCCTCTTTCTGGCACAAGATGCTCCAGTCTCATTTGTACCCAAGTCCTGGAAACTGCCATTTTTCTGAAGAGCCCTGATTCCTGTTTAAAGGGGAATGGTATTAGAGACCAAGATCTGGGTGCTAGATGGGCTCATTGCTATGGCATTTATTGTCTGTGGGTCTGGTTTGTTCAGCAGAGAACTTGGGAATATATCCATGCACTCACACGCATATGTACAAACCTATATACACACACATAGACGCATACAAACAAGTCTGTGTGCACACACAATCACATACATGTTTTAGAAGTAACGAGTTCATAGCAATACCTCCAGTTTCTGTCCATCTATCCAGGGTTGGTTCTTGCTTTTCCTCATTTCATATTGGCCTGGCCTTTCTTCTACAGTGAGAAGCCTGGCTCCCGCAACATCAACACATTGATTGATTTGTTCAGTTCTCTAATATATCCAAAAGAGCTGCAGAATTACACAGCCTGTTTACCTTTACTTCTCCTACCTGTGTGGTTAAATTTATGCTACTTTACTTTTGCCTCCCCCTCTCTCTTTCAATTTTATTCCACGGGGGAAACATTCCCCCCTGCCCTTGGATGAAACCTTGGGCAGCCTCATGGCTTTCCTGCTTACTGTCAGGTAATAAAATGACCTGTAGTCATTTTAAACTGCAAAGCCAGTCTTGACTCAGAAATCAGAAAGTGCAACACAATATATTAATCAGTACTTCAACTTTTATTCAAAACATAGGTTTGAACTCTCTAGCACCTCGCCTGGGACCTGTGGTTGGTAAGCTTCATGCCCCTGGGGAAAGAGGCTGGAGTTGGCATCTGTGTTTTGTTTTTTTTTAATTGAAATATAATTGATTTCTAATATTGTGGTTAGTTTCAGTGTACAGCGAAGTGATTAGGTTATTTTTCTCAGGTCATTTTCCATTATAGTTTGTTACAAGATATGGAGTATAATTCCCTGTGCTAAATAGTAAATCCTTGTTGCTTGTCTGTTTTATGTATAGTAGTTTGTATCTGTTAATCCCATGCTCCTAATTTACCCCTTCTCTCCCTCCCCCTCCCTTTTGGTAACTGTGTTTGTTTTTTGTGTCTATGAATCTTTGTGTTTTGTATATAGACTCATTTGTTTTATTTTTCAGATTCTACATGTAAGTGCTGTCATATAGTGTTTGTCTTTCTCTGTCTGACTTACTTCACTAAGTTTAATACTCTCTAGGTCCATCCATATTGCTGCTAGGTCCATCTTCTTTATCCAGTCATCTGTTTATGGCCACTTGGGTTGTTTCCATGTCTTGGCTATTGTAAATAGTGCTGCTATGAACATTGGGGGTGCATGTATCTTTTTGTATTAGTTTTCATTTTTTTCTGGATATATACCCAGGAGTAGGATTGCTGGATTGTATGGTAACTCTATTTTTAGTTTTTTAAGGAACCTCCATACTGTTTTCCATAGTGGCTGCACCAATTTACACTCCCACCAACAGTGTAGGAGGGTTCCCTTTTCTCCACACCATCTCCAGCATTTATCCTTTGTGGGCTTCTTAGTGATGACCATTCTGAACAGTGTGAGGTGATAATACCTCATTGTAGCTTTAATTTACATTTCTCTAGTAATTAGCAGTGTTGAGCATCTTTTTGTATGCCTTTTGGTGCATCTTTCTTTTTATGACTCCTGCGCGCAGTAGCTGCTGACACTGAATGCTCTGTGCAGAGTGTGTGCAGGGTGAGGCAGGAGGGGCAGAAGCTCCTGTTCCGGGCTGCTGTTGCCTGGAGCTCTTCAGACCTGGTAGGGATTTAAAGCTGTCTTTTTGCCTCGTGAGTTCTTTCATGGGTCCTCCTTCAGCTGCCCTGCCAGACTTCTCTGTGACCCCATCACCCTGGGCAGAGCCTCCCCTTCAGCCGGCTGTTCCTGATTCCCCTCTGCTTTTGGTTCTCCAGCCTTCACTTCATACAGGTTCTTACCATTGGGGTTTTCCTTAGCCAGTGACACAAGTCCTCTTGACCAGGAAGTCCTTAAAATGACCGCTAGCTGAGCATTCCTAGTCCAGTTCCCATCTGCTTCTTGGGATTCACACCAGATTAGCCTCCCGTCTGAGGGAGGGCTACTGATTTCCCTCCCATGGTCTACGAGTCCGTGGCCACTGACTGTTCCACTCTTTCAGTTTGGGAGTTCTGCATTTTCCCACTCCATCCCAGCTGCCGGGGACATGTATCAACTCCCTGAGCAGCCCCATTGATTCACTCTCACTAACTTGGACCGCACACTCCCTTCTCCCTTGGAGATGAGGATGAGGGGACTCCCAGCACAGCAGCTGCTCTTTCTAAGGAAATCTGCTCACAAATCCTCTCTCAATCTCTGTTTTGACCATTTTTAGATTCTCCTTGTGGAGGGTATGAATGAGTAATACATTGTGTCATAGTTTCTGATTTCTGAATCAAGGCTGGCTTTGCAACTGACAGTTACTGTAGGACTTTCTGTTACCTAAGAGGAACCAGAAAAGCCATGGGGGCTACCCAAAAATTCAATCCCAAAGTGATTGTAGAGCTGCTTCGTTAGTTTGAAGCATCTCCTTTGAAATTTCTCCATGATGGTCTAGGACCAAATGTTGGAATGTATACATCTTGTCTCTTGATGCTTCTGTTGAAACCCCCCAAATTCTGTAAGGTAACGTGAAATTAGACCTGCTTACTATGCTTTCTAAAAACCTGGTGTACGTAGGAGACATGTGTGTCAACTGAACATGTATACAGATGGGCATATTTTTGCCTAAATAGCCAGTAGAAACAGTTAATTCTGTTTTAGTTTTACTTTGAGATGGATATATTTACAAGCAAAAGGAATTAATTACTTTGATTTTAAAATTTGATAGGCAGAATGCAATGTTGGGGAAAAATAATGATGTCACACTGTTTCTTGTCATTACAGGAGGAATTCAAGAAATTACTTTATGGCCTCTGTTTCTTTCATGCTTTGGTACAAGAGAGACGGAAATTTGGACCGCTGGGGTGGAATATTCCTTATGAATTCAACGAGACTGACCTAAGGATCAGTGTCCAGCAGCTCCACATGTTCCTGAACCAGTATGAGGTATCATGACAGTCCCTGCAAGGGCGTTGCTTCCTGTGCTCTTTATCACATGTTTGTACAGTAAGCAGGGACTTCTGATTAATTTCTACTCTTATAAAATGAATAGCAAGATGGTTCCCAAAAGCTTATTAAGTAGGGCTTTGTTATAACAGGGGATTATAACTGCCATTACATGCCAGGTAGTTGGGATATCAGTTTGTCCATTAGAAACATGTTTTATCATTTATTTTGACATACAAATACCTATGGGAAAAGTAATTGTATTGTACGTATTTAGAAAAGGATTTTGAAAAGACCATCAATCAGCCAGTCTCCAAAATGAAAAAAACAAACTGATTTCCCCCTGTTTTGGAGCATGACTTTATTTTTAGAGAAATGTCACTATACTTTTATTCCAGAGTTTGGGCCATTTGTCCCAGATAAACTACTTAAGCCATTGGTGTTAAACTGGGAGGAAGCCAAACAGTGTAATGTCACATCAATGAATTTCATTCCCTACTGTTCTCTCCCTTCTTCTCTCCCTGTCCCCCACCTCACCCTGTTTCTGTCTATGCTTTTCTCTTGTGAGCACATGCACACACACACACACACACACACACACACACACACACATACATAAACACACTTTCTCTCTTCACTAGTTGTCTGTCAGTTGGATATTAACATGTTTGTGCTTTTGAAGAACTTGGTGAATCAATCCAAGTGTCCTACAAGGGTATGGAATTTTTTTGAAAGCGAATCTTCTAAATTTTGAGAGGATTTGTTCAAAATTAGTTGGAAATCTTTAACTAAATCAATCAGTGAAGTATCAAAAAACTTTGCTTTTTGAAACTTTTAGTGAATTGTGTTTATTATTATTTTTTAAAAGGCTTACAGACAGGAAGGTTGAATTCCATCTCTATAAAAACAAAGGAAAAACAGAACAAAATATTGAGAGCTCAAAGGGCATATCTAAATTTATGCAAAGAGCCTTTCATCTGGTCTTCTGTGTTTCTTTGGACAAATTCTTATTCTTTCCTAAAATGAAATTAGTTGAGAAGGCCTTTGATTCTGCAGCATTAAGATTTGGTAAAACATTCAAAAGAAGCATAGATTTGATGAATTCCTTTCTTGTAGTTATGTTTATTTTAAAAAAAATATACTAAGAAACAAAAAAATTAATCAGAGGGAGAATAGCTCAGTGGTATAGAGTACCTGCTTAGCATGCATGGGATCATGGGGCTCATATCCCCATCACCTCCATTAAATAAAAATAAAAATTAATAAATAGATAAATAAATAAACCTGATTACCTGCCCCAAAAGAAAAACAAAAACAGAATTAAATTTTTAAAAACATGCTAAGAATAGAGGCAAAAGTATAATGATGCAGTGCATGTGGAAGTATTTGAGCTAAAATAATTACACTTTTCAATACAAATGAAAAGAATGAGGAGCTCCTTTAATTAGCAATTTGTTCAAGCACCTGTAGAGTATATTCTAATTTAAAATAGTCTGTAGTGAAGAGTTAATTAAAAGTGTCAGCAATTTAAAATTTAGTAACCGTAAAATGAAACTTTATAAAAAGTTACAGACAATTTTATTTTAAAAATTTAAAACATGTGTCATTGAAAAGTATGTTCTTCAGGAAAATATCAGAGATGTGATTTGAGAGAGATGCCTAAGAAGCTAAATTATGTGAATATATACTTTAAAAAGAAGTTATTCTGCCTAACTCTTTAAGATAATCATAAAAATTTTGCTTCAGTTTCTTTGTTATTTTAAGAAATCATCTTATTTTGAAAACCATGTTTGAGTAGGACTACTTCTAGGCCTACCAGCATGCTAAAATCGATTTGTCAATATATATGTATACTATATTAAAATTCCGTAATACTGATTATGTTTAGTGCTCACATTCACTCTCAGAAGTTCTAGTTTGGACAATAGTATATTTGGTCACCCTAGCTTTTTCGAGATCTGAGCACAGAAAAGGAGGTGAGCAGCTCCGCTGGATGTGACTGGAGAGATTTCGCTGAGAAGGAGGTGCTTGGCACTTAAACAGTGGGTAGAGGTTTTCAGGTAGACAGTGAAAGGAAGCAGTAACAAAACTTTTTTTTTTTTTTAAGTGCATATAGCGGAAAAGATTTGGTTAAATACAAGCGATTTGGAACATCCTTGTATGCCTTGCTGATTCAGGATTATTATATTGTTATTGGCGTGCTTTTAGGAGAATATTTGCATTTTAGAAAGACTAGCAACAGAGTGGAGAGTAGATAAGAGGGACTTAGATGACAGCCCAGTTTTAGATAATATGAGTTGATTTGTGTCCCCACCCCCAACAAAAGATACATTGATATTCCAATCCGTGGCACCTCAGAATGTGTACTTACATTTATTTGGGAATGGAGTTGTTGCAGATATAATTAAGCTAAGATGAGGTCATACTGGAGCAGGGTAGGCCCTTAATAGAATATGACTGGTATCATTATAAGAAGAGGGAAATTTGGACAGAGAGAGAAGACAGCCATGTGAAAATGGAGGCAGAGATTGGAGTTATGCTATGAAAAACCAAGGAACCCCTGGGGCTACTGAAGCTAGAATAGGCAGGAAGGGTCCTCTTAGAAGCTTTGGAAGGAGTGTGGCCCTGCCAACACCTTTATTTCAAACTTCTAGCCTCCAGCACCGTCAGACAATCAATTTCTGCTGTTTTAAGCCATCCGTCAGGAGCCCTGGGAAACTTAATACAGGAGATAACCCAGGCAAGATACGGTAAGCATCTGAGCCAGGGTAGGGAACGTGGAAGAGAGATAATAGATATGTAAGGAAAAGGATTAAAATGACTTAGATATTAAATGCTAAGGGCAGAGGGAGAAGTCTCAGTTAATGTCAGTTTTTGGGTCATTCATAAGCATCTTGAAATTCTGTGTGCTGAAGAGTTTAATAAAAAGCAAACAGGAAAAAATATTTCTACAAACTTGTTATGTACAGGTTAATTTATAAAAGAGGTTATACAAATAAACCTATTAAAACTTTAATAGAAAAAATAAATGGGTAGATGGCTAGTTTACTGAAGAACAAGTGTTATTAAAATATGAAAAGATTATAAATTTCATTAGTATTCTAGGAAATGCAAATTAACACAATATTAATTGTCTTTGGGCAATCAAATTAGCAAAGATTTTTAAACTGATTTGTATAATTGCTACAGCCTTTCAGGAAACCAGTTTGGTGACATTAATTAATTGCTTTTTATAAACTTCTTTCCCTTGACATTGTAATTTCCTTTTCGGGAATATAGACTAAAGAATTATTAGAAATTTTGAGGAATGTATATTTAAATACAATTTAACAAAGTAGAAAATTAGGAGCAACTTAAACAGTCACTAAAAGGCAGTTATTAAAATCGTATTTTCAAAGAGTATTTCATGAAACTGTAAAAGATATTTCATAATATGAGATTTGGTGAAAATTTTATATGCAAAATTGTATGTACAGTATGATTCCAATTGTCAAAATATGTACGAATATAAAAAGGTGGTGAAGGAAATTAACTCTGTCTCTGAATGGTATTGAATTTGTTTTGAATGTCACTCAGCAGGACACGTTTTTCAAGGATGGGATTGTAGTCTAATTTATTTTGTTTCAGGCACATAGTAGGCAGTCCGTTAGTCCTGTTTGAATAGTAGGTGAGTTCACAGGTTAATAGAGGAGTTCTCTTCTCTGCATTGAGTGAATGGAAATGACAAACCAAATAAAAGCAGAGAGAGCCAGCCGGGAAATCTGTGGCAATTAGCTGGGAAGTACGTAAAGGGAAATTCCGGTGATGCAGCTTTCTGTTTAATAGCATGAGCAAACAGGAGCGCGATTCTGTGTGATGTGCTCCTGCTAACCCCTGACCGGTTTAGCGACGGGAGCTGCTCTGGCCCCTAGGAACTGCCCTACGACGCCCTGCGGTACATGACTGGCGAGTGCAACTACGGCGGCCGCGTGACGGACGACTGGGACCGGCGCACGCTGCGTACCATCCTCAACAAGTTCTTCAACCCGGAATTAGTCCAGAGTCTGAGCTATAATTTCGACTCTAGCGGCATCTACTATGTGCCTCCTTCTGGTGACGTAAGTAAGGATGCCCTCCGAGGGAACTAAAAGCAGTGAAACAGGAAATTCCTCTGATTCAGAAAATGGTGATTTTTCTGGAGGCTTGGGTTTTTTTGTTAACCACTATGTGTACGTTCTGCAGTCTTATAGGGACAGGGCAAACCCCAGGCACAGATGGGGTTGGTGGTTTCCTGTTTGCTGTGATGTGAGGAGTATCAGAAACGTTCCTCACCCAAGTGTAGCTTCCTCTGTGACCTGAAGTACTGTGAAATCAGCCCTTTGGGTAAAAAGACATTGTTATCAGTTAAAATGGACGTGCACCTGACAGGCATTACAAAATAGTATTAACAGTAATAGCTACTATTTAGACCGTGCTGATTGACAAAGCAGTTACATGTAGTTATCTCACCAGAGCATCAAATGAGCATTGCTGTAATTATCCTTTCCCTTTTACAAGGGGGAAGGCAGGTTCACCTGCCCAGGGTCCCACAGGTAGAAAGGGGCAGGGGGTCACAGAACCACCTGCCACACGCCCACGTTTCCTTTCTGCTATTATTTCCAGTCCTGTCTGGTACAAGATGTGGTATCTGCCTTCAGATTATCGCTCAGTAGACTTCTAGGGGCTGACTGCTAGCACAATTAGTTTGGTTCTTATTTTATATCAAGAAGTCAAAAGGGCACATTTGAAAGTTAAACTCACAGCCACATGCAACAGAGGCACATGCCATAACCCCATCGTCCACTAGGATGAGTGCTAGCTGAGGGTGGACATCGTTAGGGATGAAGAGAAAAATCAGCCCCAGAGCCCAGGTCAGTGATTGGGTGGGGCAAGTCAACACAGAGAATCGTGAGTAGCAAGATCTCCAGCGATGAATTGTCAAGTGAGAATAAAGCAAGAGGAAGTCAAGTTATGTAACATATCCATATTGAAAAAACAGCAGTGGCCAATCTCCCCACCTCCATCTCCATATGTATATATGAATGTATATGATTATATGAACATCAAGATAGGTATGGATTTTGATAGAAGTTCATGTAAATAAAATATAAAATATGTGTGCATATGCATAAAAGATAAGTCATGTTAATGGTGGTAATCTCACCATAATAAAATCTCAGATAGTTTTTACTTTTCTGAATTACATGGATTTATCACAATAAGAATAAACAGAAAAATCAAAACTGGAAGACATTTATTGTTATTGTGATAAATTAAGAACAGTCATCAGCAAATGCAGCACAAATTTCTCTGGGAGAAACTTCTAAATGAAGTGGCCATGATATTCCTCTCCATTTTAAAATCCATTCTAGTTGAATCATACATTTTCTTTTTCTCTCTAAATGTGTCCATAAGTTGTTTTTTTTTTTTAAGTGTTGGCCTAGGTTAAAAGAAAATGAAAGCATTCAGTGTCCAGTCTCATAGGCTTATCCATTCAATAACTTGAGTATTGAAAATTGTCTCTTCTCAGTGTGCAAGTTCTACAGGATAATTGATTTCTAACCTCCTGACTCCTTGTCATTCATCTTTGCAGCACAAAAGCTACATCGAATACACAAAGACTCTGCCGCTGACCCCAGAACCAGAAATCTTTGGGATGAATGCCAATGCAGATATCACTAAAGATCAGTCAGAAACTCAACTGCTGTTCGATAACATTCTTCTCACACAGGTGTGTGACCTGTGTGGGAACTGGCTTCTGAGGCTAGAAAGGATACTCCCCAGGCAGCATATGCCCACACCATAGAGGCCCGTGTACAGAATTCCACCTGGTAAACTGGAGAACCATTTTAAGGAAAGCAAAGCAAACACATATGTACCTTAAATATGGGTTTAAACATACAAAGGAAATGAATATACAGGTTTTATTTTGACCAGTCTTTTGATTTGGAAAGAATCTCTGAGTATCGTTCTGTTGCTAGGAATTCTTTGAGTGACATTCTTGGAGTGTCTCTGAGTATTCTTTGATACCGTTCTGTTGCTGGGAGTTCTCTTTTGCCTTTCTGGCCTAAATCATGCCCAGATACACTATATGTTATATCCCTTTTAATTCCTTTGAAGTGGAAGAAGAATTTCAAAGACACTTGAAGCAGTTGAGGCCAGAATCCATCTAGAAGTTTGCCTGCTTTATTTTCTAGTCTCTTATTAATTCAACATTTTGTAAATGACTTTATCAAATAATCCAGAATGTTTAACATAGTTTGCATAAAAATAATTTTTCACACCAGTACTTTATCGGAGTACATAATATTTAAAGAATATAATTGCAATCGTAAGTACAAAATGAATGGAAGAGAAACAGAATTGACTCTTAGACATGCAGTTCCACTGGCGAGAGCGTTAACGTAAGGGCATATGGGAGGGTGGCCTTCTAGGGCACCAGAATTCAGCACGTCATGGGCACGAAGTCAGTACATTTGAGTGAAAGATGTTTAATCTTGCTTGTCTATTAAGCGATCCTCTCTTGTATTTTTTCCCATTATTTTGTTTTTTTATTTTTGTTTGCTTGGTTTTTTTTTTTTGAAAGCAAATTAGTCCAAATGGTGAGTTTCCTTAGTGACTGAGTAAAATTTTAGTAAGTTTAGGATGACTATCCAGTCAAGCATATTATTCCATGAGCTGATTTCAAGCTAGTCTTTTATATTTTTATGGAATCTCAGAGAAGTAATAATAACAGTTAGTACTTATGTAGTGCTTACTGTATGGCAGCACTGTTCTAAATGCTTTATGGATAACAGTGTAATGCTTAGCACAGTCCTATGAGATAGGAGCTAAGTATTCCTATTTTACAGCCAAAAAACTGAGACACAGAAAGATTAAGTAACTTACCCAAGATCAGCTAGTACCGTTGCAAGCCAGGACTCAAAGGTAGCAGTGTGACTGCCACTAGTTTGACTCCAGAATCTGTGTTCTGAACCACTATGCGATATACCCTTTCTAGATTCTAAAACTGGGATAGGACCTTGAAGGCATAACCAGAGATAATGATGCTAGGGTGGTGGAGCCGGGGGTAAGATAAAAGAACTAGATTAGGAGGATGAAATAGTGTGCTGTCATTGATGGAAGAGTCCATGGAATTTCTAGCTCTGGTCTGCTGTAAGTTAAGGCAAAAGGCACAAAGGCTATGTCTGTTTTATATGTCAGTCCCACTAAAATCAGTTATTGCCTGAGCGGAAAACTATAAATACAGACATGAGTAAGTGGATCTTTAAGAACGTCAGTGCATGTAGTACCCGACAGTCTGACAACAGAAGATTTATAGTGTCTTTTGGCTTTATTTAAACTTGGGTTGTGCCACATTACAGAATACATAAAACAGTGGGCTCATTCCAACAGAACCAAACAAGTAAGTTTAAATACACTTGGGGTATCTTCTCAGTATGTAATTAAACAACCTCTTTCAGTGTCCTCCAACTCAGATTGGCAAGTACAATCACAGTAATGGGTAGACAGGAGTTCAGTGATTCCCCATTGGGTTTACCACAATTCAGAGGCAGAGATGGACCAGAACTGCAGAGTTTGGAGAGCAAGGTCACGATGACAAGACTTCTCATTATGTGTTTAAAATATCTTTTAAAATGAGAGGGGCCACTATGGGAGCTGAGAATGTGACTTCTACAGAACAGCTCTTTTGCTTACACATAACTGCTGGACTCTGGAATAAGAAAATTTTTTGTTGGGGGAGGGTATATAGCTCAAGTGGTAGAGCACATGCTTAGCATGCGAGGTCCTGGGTTCAATCCCCAGTACCTCCTCTAAAAATAAATAAACCTAATTACCCCCCACCAAAATAAAATAATTTAAAAATTGTTTCTACTTAAAATATTGTAAAAGTGGAAACGAGAAGGTTAAATTCTGTGATGTCTCCTTGAAAATGGAACCCACTTATCTTTACTTATTCAATAAAAGGAAAACAACCCTTAGAAGATTTCAAATGGCATTTGTGAAAACTCTAAGGTAAGGTGGTAAAAAGAAAAAAGCTAAGTTAAATGATTACAAATAAAAGACATCCTTTTGCTCTTAATTCTTAATATCAGTTGGATAGTACTTTCAAAACACGTTGTCCCAATTAGGTGATTTTTGGTGTGTGAGAAATAGGTATAGGAATGTTAATGTTACTAAAATATTTTTCTTACATTGTTGAAGGGCTATAGACCTGGGATTTATTTTTTGTTTGGGGAGGTGTGGGGTTGGTGGCAGCACAGCTCTTGTTAGAAAATAGGAATGTTTTCTAATGAGTTTATGGTACCTTGTTTGCATGTCGACGTACAAATAGAAATCAGCACATAATTCTTAAAATGCAACGGAAATATATTTTACTGGTTTTGGCCAAATATTCATTACCTCCTTTGTTCTCTATAATTTGTTTTATATATTTAGTTGCAAACCTAGCACTTTGGGATCATAATAAAGGATTACTATATTGGCATATCCCTCTTTTTTTTTTTTAATTTTCTTTTTTTTGGGGGGGAGGTAATTAAGTTTATTGATCTATTTATTTTTAATGGAGGTACTGGGGATTGAACCCAGGACCTGATGCATGCTATGCAGGCGCTCTACCACTGACCTAAACCCTTCCCCCCGGCATATCCCTCTTTTACTAACATGTAACTAACATTTACCAACATTGAATTATTTTATTGTGCAACTTCCTAGGCTCTTGTGGTAGAACATGGTAGGCAGCATTAAAAATCCCACTAGAACCTTAAGTAAAAGTAATAGTCCATATTTATAGAATAGACCCAGTATGGAAACTAGGAAATATAAAATCTGAAATAAGACTACACACGATTTCCTAGGACTGGCAAAATATGAGGGACGTTCATTTATCTTCTAATTGTGCTTGCTCTCTCTCAACACACACACACACACACACACACACACACACACATTCATTTTGAAGATTTATTTAAAGGGTTTTCCCAGAAAATACAGATTCATTTACATGGTGCCACTATAAACACAAAGACTAAAAGCCGAAATGAGATTCCCCGTCCTTGCCTGCAGGGTGAGTCACTGGAGGCTGCCCTTCCTCCATGACTCCTCCAGCTGCTTAGAGGAGCTGACCTTATTTTCTTTGCCCTCCTGGTTCAAGGAGAAAACTCTGTCTCTGCTTTTGGCACCAGTAGGCACCAGAGCTATTAGCAAATATATTTTGTGGCAGGCTTTCTCAAAGCAAGATCAGATTTCGCCTTCCTGGATTCTGATGCCCATCGTCACCTGGCCGCCCCACCAATGAGAACGCTTTTCCTCCCTCTGTCTGCAGTCTCTGCTCTTGCCCCCTGACCCCCTGGCAGCACACTGTGCAACTTTTTTGTTTCCCCCAGACCCTCTTTTGCTTCTGGACACTGTACATGCCCTTCTGCCTTGTAACAACTCTTTTCTCCCAAAACTCTAACTCCCATGCCCATGATCATCACTTCAATAAATTCTACGTAGAGAAGAATCATAGAGAAAATAGCCAAATAGCACTCATTCTTATAAATTTTACTTTAGGAGTTTTCCTATCCAGCAATTCTTCGGCCTTTATGAGGATTTCCGATTTGTCATTTGGATTCTTTACAGTCTCGTTCAGCAGAGGCGGGTGCAAAATCATCAGATGAAGTGGTAAACGAGGTCACTGGTGACATCTTGGGAAAACTTCCAAACAACTTTGACGTTGAGGCTGCAATGAGGAGATACCCAACCACTTACACTCAGAGCATGAACACGGTGCTTGTCCAAGAGATGGGACGGTTCAATAAGTTGTTGCAGACCATAAGAGAGTCGTGTATTAACATCCAAAAGGCAATCAAGGTAAGGGGAAGTACAACAGGCAGAGTCATCAAAATAAACATATTGTTCATTTAGTCAGAAAATATTTATTAGGCACAGATTCTGTGAAAACACTGTTCTTGGTTCTGAGGATAGAAAAAAATCCCTACCCTTGGAAAGCATATAATATTCTGGGGATGCCAGTTAACAGGTCAATAAATGTAGAAGATGGTAGACAGCAATTGTTTAGGGATGGAATATATGCTAAGAAGTCGTAATGTGTTAAGGAGGAAGGAAGATAAACTTCCGCCCTCACAGAGCTTCTTAAAGAGACAAATAAATTTTTTTTCATTAAGTGGTAAGTTCTATGGAAAAAACTAAAATGGAATCAGGATGTAGAGAATGATGGGTGGGAAACTCATTCATTTGGGGTCCAGCCCTTCTGAGGAGCTGACCCTTGAGCAGAGAGAGGCCTGATGTGAAGGGCAGGCCTCGGAACGTCTGGGCAGGGGTTCCAGCCAGCACGAAGGCCGTGAGAAAACCAGCTTGGCCTGGTCAGGGAGCGCAACAGGGAGGGCTGGTTTGGCCAGAGCAGAGTGAGCACGGGAGAAATGGTAGATCAGAGAGAGGAAGCCACGAGCTCCGTGACGGCCTGGTCAGCCAAGGTTAGGAGCTTCAATTTTATTCTAAAGTATAAAGGTAAAGAGAAGCCTTCAAAGGGTTTAATTTTTAAAAGTTTGCTCTGACCACTGCAGAAAGGGTTGCAGAGAAACAAGAACACAGGCGAGATCACTTAGGTGACTGAAGTTTCCCAATGGGTTGGTGCCTTGCAGGAGCATTGGAGGTGGGGAAAAGTGGCTGGGTGCAGGTTACTAATTTGGGTGCAAATTACTGACTTGGATGCAAGTTACTGAAAGAGGAGTCTCCTAGGCTCGCTGTAGTGTAACCTGCCTGGGCTTTTTGGCCAAGAAGCATTCAGTATCATGTGTTTCTCCTTAACCTGGTTCTTCCTGTATCCTTACTGGAAGATAAAGGCCTAGCGTCTAGCATCCTGGGGGATAAAAGAGGAAAGAGGCCCCAGGGAGCTCAGCATCCAATACACGTGCGCTCACGTCATTCCCGATGTCAGTGGGGATTCTGACCCCACCCGAACCTTCATGTTCCTTTCCAGGTTCTAGGCAGGTGATGTGCAAGTTTGTGGGTGAAGACCTAGGAGTCTGTTTTTTAAACCAGGTTTCAACGTTCTTTTTCATTCAGCACCACCCTCCTCTCCTCACTTTCAGCTAGGGCCTTCAATTCCAAGTATTTTGGGTGTGCTACAGTGTATATCTTTTTGAGTCTTAGCCTTCCCCCCTGCCAGTTTAGGATCAGTTTTCTCCTGACTACTAAGTCAACTACCAACAGTCCATATGCTTTTTAGCTCCCCAAACTGCCTTGCCTTTTCCTATTTTTGATGCACTTGTGGGCTTATGCTTTTAAAAAATAAATTCCTTTACTGCTGTTTCAGTGGAATTGAGGAAGGAAGCAAATGAAATGTGGATGTTTAATCCATTAAATTTATTCCAAAATCTTCTCCATGTGTTAGTTGGAATAATATTGTCAACTATGGAGAAAACAGAAATGATGATGGCAACTGGCCCAGCTGGAAGATCAAATTAGGAATTTGCAAGAACCTCAAAGTTTTACCATCTGTACATCAGTCATTCAAAATGGGATGAGATCAATTAGGCTTCACAATTGCAGTCCAGGATTTTTTAACTTTTCAAGGCATTTCATATCATTTTCTTCCTTTTATATTCATCACTATCCTTTAGAAGGCAGGACAGAGATAGGTTAGTTGTCCATTTAATAGACAAGTAAACTAAGTCAAAGTTAGGCTGTGAATCAAAAGCTAGTGAGTAGCCGAGTATTAAGAAGATCTTCCAAAGTGGGCAAAATGGGCAAAGGGGATCAAAAGGTACAAACTTCCAGTTACAAAATAAGTCAGTCACAGAGATGTAATGTTCAGCATAGTGACTATAGTTAATAATAGTATACTGCATATTTGAAAGTTGCTAAGAGAGTAGATCTTAAATTTTTCATCACAAGAAAAAAAAATATGTATGGTGATGGATGTTAAGTAGACTTATTGTTATGGTCACATCGCCATATATACAAATATTGAGTCATTATTATACACCTAAAATTAATATGTCATATATCAATTATATTTCAATAAAAGAAATTTTCCATTAAAATTCGACTAGATTAAAATTGTTAATGGCTTTCTAAGGAGTAATGCAAAGATCCCAAAACTTACTTGTGAGCAAAAGAAAATATCTTTACTTTTTTGTTGCTATATGACTCAACCTTTGCCAATCACAGTTGTGAACAAAGGATAATTATAAAATTATTCAAAATCTAGAATACCATCATGTTAAACAATGGTTAAATGTGTTTCAGGGGCTTGTAGTGATGTCTACAGAACTTGAGGAAGTGGTTAGCAGCATTCTGAATGTCAGAATTCCAGGAATGTGGATGGGTAAATCATACCCAAGCCTTAAACCACTCGGGAGCTATGTGAATGACTTCCTTGCAAGACTAAAGTTTTTGCAGGTGAGTTCATCCAAATGATCATATATTAAGTTTCTTCTGATTTTATTTTCTTCATCAGGATGCCTAGTGTAATGAGGATTACTCTCTAGTTCTGTGCATCCCAGGCACAAATGACCACTACTCCCTAGTGCATATAGTTTAGCTAAGTGTTAACGCTGAACAATCAAAATACTAATATTGGAAGTAGAATCTCTGAAAGCTTTTTTAGGAGCAGGTGTTCATGTCCAGTGAAGTTTGACATGCAAGTCAGTGACATTTGAAGAGAGAAAACAACTGGTTATGTTGATTTTTCCATTAAATATTTAGCTTTAAAATAGATTCCCTACAGCAGAGCATCTTAGAAAGCCAGACAAGCTACTAGCAAGGAGCATTATGTCTTCCTTGTCCAGCACTCTTCCAGGTCATGAAATCACTAGATCGCTGTCTCAGCCCAAGACAATAATATAACCTCAAGGGCTAACTGTCTTGGCAATGTTGAGTGGGCAGAAGCCTGCCTCCTAATTACCTGGCCATATTGGCACTTAACTATGTTCAATTATATTCATTAGAAGTATTGATTAATTTCCTAGATACTGTACATAATGTATGAAAGATTGCCTGTGAGGAAATTTCTGCAGGGATAAAATGATAACTTCCCTTCCAGAATACAGGCCTTCTGTGATACAAGACTTGGTGCTAAAGAATTAAGACTGTTATTGAAAAATGCAGACTCTGCCTTGGGCTGTTTAGGGGAAAGTTGTTCAAATTCACTTCTCCAGACTGACTAAATTTACTATTTAGTTAAGAGTCAGGACTCAACTACTTATTATAATATATAATATGAACAGAATATCCAGGTATCTTGATATTTATGAAGATCTTAAGCTCTCAATACCCTGATTCTTCTGGGAGCTCCTTGTACAATATTGTGCTTTCATATGTTGGATTTCATTGTATTTTGGTGAAATAGGAGGGAAAACTTCCAAAGGAATATTCTCCCAGATGCTAATGACCAGAGAGAAAAAAAGTGAAAAACCATTACCATCTGACCAGACCTTGCAGGGATCTCTACCATTCCACTATACATATTGTGCAACAATGCATAATAGATAGTCATTGCTGTATAGAGCTTTTCTGCAGGGCGTGTATAAAACAGACATTTACATCTGCTTTAACGCACATTGTGATACCCAAGCCGGTGCGATGAATGAGAAATTGACGTCAGAACATACGCAGAATAGGCTACTTATTTTTATTCCTCAAAGTGTTAGCTCATTTGCTAGTTTACCTAGAAGATAATGGCGGGGTGTTTGGGGACAGATTTCATTAAGCAGTGTTGCATTCAAAGTTGAAAAGCTATCGTCAGGACACTTGTGCTTTGACACCACAGCAATGGTACGAGGTTGGTCCTCCTCCCGTCTTCTGGCTTTCCGGCTTCTTCTTCACACAAGCCTTCCTGACTGGTGCCCAGCAGAACTACGCCAGGAAATACACCATCCCCATTGACCTTCTTGGGTTTGACTATGAAGTGATGGAAGACAAAGAATACAAGCAAGCTCCGGAAGATGGTAAGTGCAGCGATGGCACGAGGTGGCTTATATCTTGACACTGAGCAAAAACATAACATTCCTGCTCACTTTTCTCAGCTGTTCAAAATTTAATCATCACGTATGTAACTTCCTCTCAAATGGTGGAGGAAAAAGAAATTTTACAAAGAGAGAGTGAGCAAAAGAAAGAGCAAGAATAAGTAAGTGATAAAGCAAACAGGGACTAAAATGAATCTGAATAAGGAATATATGTCCCTTGTACGGTTTTATTTTTACAAAATTTTGCAGGTTTGAAGTTATTTCGGGAAAAAAGGTTATGATGAAAGTAATCATCAAATTAACAATATGTGGGACAATCAACCATAGTCTTACGGTGACCTTGGGGAATTAAGGTGGTACAACATTAAAAAGAAGGTTTCCTTGGTCCCTCAAAGAGCATACTTTTGCAGATCCCTAAAATGTGTGTTCTTTCTTGTTATATACATCCTTCCAAAACGTAATGAAAGAATTTGTTTTGTGATTGAAAGATTGTGAGGAAATTTATCTTTATTTTCTTAATTGATTGTCTTTTTAATACTCAGTGGCTACTCTATATTTTGTTTAAAATTTAATGGACAGGGCCACTATTTTAAACAAGTATTATTTTTAAATTGCTATAGATTCCTAATTTTACCAAAATGTTGTCTTTAAATAAATGATCATCTCTAAATGACCGTTAATGTGTTCTGCTTTGACTCATGTGTCAAAGACAATACTGCTTCTTATTCATCACCAAATGATGAATTCATTATTAGACATGGGGGATCTCAACAATGAACAATTTAGACAGGATCTTGACCCTCATGTGACCTGTACTCTGGTGGGAGATCCTCACAAGTAGACATGTCATCACAACAGTGTATGGTAATCACATTACTGGGCCAAGTGGTTTTCCTTTCCATTGACTGTCACAAATCTCAAGAGGGGTTGTAATACAGTGAAGCAATCCTATTACTGTTCCCTAGGAAAATTGCTTTCCCACTCTCAGAACAACCACGTCGGCCTTCTTTGTCCTTCACTCTGCTCCGGCATCTCACCTCATCCTTCACTGAAAAAAATAAGAAGCCATCAGAATGGAGTTTGCAGCCCTACCAAGTCCATAAGTCTGGTGACATCTGCACCCTCTGGTAGACCAGATCCTCTGGATGGTGCAGATCTCACTTTTTCCCCCTCCTTCCAAGGGTTTCTATCCTTCAATTGTACCCTCCTTTACTAGAGTCAACAGTTCTCTCTCACACTCCTAGGTAATTCCTACCAGCATGTAATATGCTTTAGGTTGTCTCATTCAACAACAAATTCTACCTTTCATCTTCTCCAATCAACTGATGCTGTTTTTTCAGAGGTGCTAGTGACTTCCTTGTTGACAAATCCCATGAATTCTTTTCTGTCTTCATCTTAACCCCTTAGCAGTTTTTACTAGTGACAACTTCTTTTTTCTAGAAACATTCTTCTCACTTTGTTTCTAATGTCCTGTTTTTCCCTTTCTCACTGGACACATTTATGCTTGTTGCTAGCTTTTCCTCTTCTAAATATTGGAGTTCCCAAGGACTCAGTCCCAGGACTATTTCTCTTTTCTAATTGCATCCTCTCCCCAGGTGACCTCATACTTTTTTGTATCTTTAAAATTTATTATCTCTTGGCTGATATCTTCCAAATTTAAATGTCCAGTCTAGGTCTTTCCTTTAAGATCCAGACCTCAGTATCCGAGTGTCTACCTGAGTTCTCCACTTTGGTGTCTCTCGGATATGAAAAATGTGTAATGAATTTCAGTGAATGGCACCACTGTCCAGCCAGAAACCCATGGATTCTTCTTCATTCTTCTGCTCCATCATACACTCACATCAAATGCAGTCACTCGTCTACAGTCCTGCTGCCACCACTCTTTCTATCCAGACTTTTGCTCTAGCCTTCTATCTTCCCCCCAGTGTTGTTACACTCATAATCCTTCATTTCTACAGGAGCCATAGAAATTTTTTAAAAATCTAAACAGATTATGTCACCACTAAGTCCCTATTGAAATTCAGAAAACTGAAGTTAATAATGGCATTTTCCCTTTGTAGCTAGAATAAACTCTAAATGCCTCACCATGACCATAAGGCCATGCACGTTCCGGTCACTGCCTACCTGTGGAGCTCAGCATGTACCACGGCATGCAGGTCACACTGACCTTCTGACAGCCTCTGGATCACTTCAAGCTCTTTTTCTCTGGTATCTTCCTACATGCTATTCCTAAGCCCAGACTTAGCATGGAGGGTAATTCTCAACCTTCAGTTCCCAGCTTAAGTTATAGCTCATCAGAAAGAGCCTTCAATAGACTCCTTCAACAATTGATCTATTGAAGCCCCCATTCCGCCTTGTTAGCCTCTCTTACGGCTTTGCTTATGAACTTCAAACCATGAGTCACACTCTGTAATTACTTCATTTCCTTCTTACTATCTCTCTCCTCCACTACAAGACAAACAGCAACAAGCCAGTGACCTTGTTTGCCATCATCCTTTTTTCCTTAGTGCCCGTCAATGTCTGGCACATATCAGGCCCTCAAATGCTGCTGTAGAAATTCCAGAAATCATGCTGCTTGAATCCACTCCACTCCACATTCATGGAATCTAACCCAACCTTTTAAGCCACAGTTCACTGCAATCGCCTTTAATACTTAATTTAAACAGTTTTATTGCCGAAGCACATCTAAGAACAATGGATTCAAGGGGGAAAAGATCATTGGGAAAATATTTTAAAACTAATCATTTCTTCCAGCCATAGATGCCTGAAGTTTGTAAATTAGCTAATATCTAAGATCAAACTATTAAATTGCCAATTGTTATACACCGAACTTAGACATTATATAAGGTAGCTGGTTTTTCTTTTTGCAATGATTTATTGACTTAACCCACAACTTCTCTTATTAAAGATCCAAATTTATTAGAATCCAAAGTTATCTTGAAAACAATAGAGAAGGTATAAAGCACAAGTTATTTAAAGATCAGTAAAGACCATTTAGTGTTCCAAGATCTCACAGTAAAAAGTAGCCATCAGTTAAATAAACCAGTGTACTGAATACTGAAGAATCAGCCCAGGTCTGATTTATAGTAGCCGATAGATATTCACTAAGTCATTAATTTTATTATTTTGTATACACACACATACATGTTCCCCAAAACACAAATATCCACAACTTAGCCATTTTGTCATTCTAGTTTTTTACTTCGTACTTAGCTAATTACCAGAAAGAAAAGGAGGTTCCATGGAATAACTTGGAGCAATGGACTTTTCCCAAGAAACAGCTTTCTCGTGGGAGGGGAGCAACACAGATCCAACCTGAGAATCCAACCGTGGGCTAGAATGTTCCTTTATCACCTCTGTCGCTCCACAGTCTGTCTCCTTTATACATACTTCAGTATGTACCTGTTTCTGGGTTCTGGGACTCATAAAGAAGTCAACCTCATTTACCCAAAGTCCAGTTAAACAGAATGAAAAAGCTAGTCACTCTTTTTTTTTTTTTTAATTTATTTTTTTTAGGGGGAAGGTAATCAGGTTTATTTGTTTGTTTGTTTATTAGAGGAGGTACTGGGGATTGTGCCCAGGACCTTGTATATGCTAAGCATGAGTTCTACCACTTGAGCTATACCCTTCCTCTTGGAAAAAGTTATTCACTCTTAAAGTGGCCAAAATGCCATTTAAATCTACCTAGACTTAGCATCATACATTCTAGATGTGTTTGCCTAAGATTCCTCTTATCTGAACTATTGGGCACTACAGGGTGACTCAAAGTCATCAATGAAGAGAGCAGTATGAAGCAGGAATGGGGCGGAGATGGTGAGCCAGAGAGGGGCCAGGGACAGTGGCTGACACTGTGCTGAACACGTCTCACAGATAGTGAAGCAAGCAGGAGCATGAAACAGGACCCAGTTAATATGAACTGTCATTTCATATTTTGTGTTTTCCATGATGCCCTTAATGGCCACGAGAAACAAAAATGTATTTGAATATCCCCATCACATTTCCCATAAAATTGTTAGGCTGGAGGGAACTTTTGTCCCTATCGCCACTTTTCTTAGGTGTTGAAAATGAACTCCGCTGTTTACTTTCTCTGACATCTTTCTTTCCTGAGTAAGGAACAGATCATCTAATTGGTTAGAGCCAGAGATTTCCTGGGCTGTGCTTGTAAGTCAGCAGGGACAGGGTATTAAACAGCTCTCTGTAGGGTCCCCTCCATTTTCCCTGTTCCTGTCCGCTGTTGTGACTGGTCCGTAGGCCTTAGACATGGCCAGAGTCTCACCTTCAGGCAGGCCCACCCCTGACATTGTCCCAGGCTCCAGATGCATTTTGCAGTTCAGTTTTATTAGAGCAATACTTGGGAAGTTCTTAGACAAGTGCTTTGCCATTTAATAAAACTGACATTTTATTCCAACTATTCTTTCCATCAGTTAAAACCTAGAAAGGGTAAGCCTTCCCACTAACATCTGTCACTGAACTATCCACATGTGGCCTTTTAAATTTATAGTTAAAGTTAAATAAAATTTAAAATTCAATCCCTTAGTCACACAGCCATGTTTTAGGTGTTTCATAGCCAGTGGTTACCATATTGGGAAGCATAGATACAAAGTATTTCCATCATTACAGAGAGTCCTATTGGACAGCACTGCCCACATGGATTTTTATATTCTACTTTACAAAACACTTGGATTTTTATATCCTACTTTACAAAGCACTTTCGCCAATATAGTAGACTTGATTGTAACTACAAGGTAGACAAGGCAGGCATTATCATTTTATAAACATTTTCCAGATGGGGAAAAAAAAATCACAGGTCGAAAGGTAAATGAATTGCTCATGGTATAGCAAATTAGGAACTAAAACCGAAGTCTTTCTAAGGTCCTCATTGCTTTCCTCTCATCTGCACAACAATTACAATCACTATTTTCATGTGTAGATACTCATGTTCAGTTCCTGAGGCTTACTCAGTGGAAAGCCAGAGCAAGTGAGCCAGGTTCCTTTGATTCCTTAAATTGTGCTCTTCAGCTGTTTGTGTGTGACACTGCATTCCAGAGGGAGTTCATCCATCTGTGTGTTCTCATACAGACTGAGGAGTGGCCTTGGAGTGAGAATAAAAGTTGGGGGGAGAAATTTAATTCTCACAACATTAGAGATCCACAGAAGGGTATTTTGTTCACATGCTGCCTAGATGCCACTGGATCCCTATAATTACGTGAAGAACTTTTCTTGTGGACTTCATGGACTGTGAAAACATGATAATCATTGGCCAATTAACATATAAATCTGATAGTGTTCACCCATACTGAGAACTTTACACAGACTAATTTAAAATTTCTTTCCCTTTTTGTCTTCCACGTCTAATTTCACTATTGCATTGGTCGACTAGGCAAAGTATAGATATTCCTGAAATAAGAACGTTAAGACAAAGTGCTCAGAACATTGCTTTTATTTTAGAGCATGTCTTAGTTTGCTGACCTTTTATCACTTGCGTGGTATTATTCACCTGTAGAAATTTCAGATTCAAAACTCAAATCAACGTGCATGTGTAAGGTAGTCTAGTAACCTGCTTCTTTTATATTTAGGTGTTTTCATTCATGGACTGTTTCTGGATGGAGCTTCCTGGAATAGAAAGATCAAGAAACTTGCAGAATCACATCCCAAAATTCTTTATGATACAGTGCCTGTGGTTAGTATTTTCTAATGATATATATGTGGGGGGCTATTTCACACACACAGCACGCACGCACACACATATACAGTCAATTCTTGTTATTCATGGTAATCACATTTTATAAACTTGATACCAACATAGAATTAGAGAAACACAAGGTTAAAGTTTCTGTGATCCTCTAGTCATATTTTTGCTAATTGATCAATACATAACTTTGTGTTTATGTTTAAAGATACCTTATTTAATATATACTGTTGATTCATTAACATTGAACTCACGAACTGTAACTTATGCCTGAACAAAACTTACAGTATTTTCTCTATAAGGCATATTGAAGCCTTCTTGTGTTTTGGAACAGTAAACAGCACCTCTACACTACACTTGGGGGCTGTTTTAAACAGCAAAATCACCAACCCAACCCACAAAAATTTGAAAAACTTGGCATTAAAATAAACTGAACAGGATTCATTTCAAAAATAAAATTAACATACTGTATCTATGGGATAGTATAGAGCTGCCAACCTATGCATATTAGGGATTCCAGAAAGAGAAGACAGCGAAAAGGGGATTGAAAATGTATTTGAAGAAATTATGGCTGAAAACTTGCCAAACCTAAAAAAGGAAACAGATAATCCAGCTACACAAAGCACAGAGCATCCCAAACAAGATGAACCCAAACAGACTCACACTAAGACATATCATAATTAAAATGACAGAAGTTAAAGAGAGGGTTCTAAAGGCAGCAAGTGAAAAACAGAGTCAGTAACAAGGAAATCCCCACAAAGTTGTTTGAGATTTTTCTTTTTCTTTTTCTTTTTTTTAAAAAAAGGCCTGTATCACAGTGAACTTAGGACTGCTTTTGCTGCATCCCAGAGATACGTATGATTGTGTTTTCACTGTCGTTTGTCTCAAGGTATTTTTTTGATTTCCTCTTTGATTTCATTGTTGACCCATTAGTTTTTTTAGTAACATGCTGAGTCTCCACCTAATGATTTTTTTTTCTCATTTTTCTTTCTGTGGTTGATTTCTAGTTTCATACCATTGTGGTCAGAAAAGATGCTTGAAATAATTTCTATCCTCTTAGATTTGTTGAGGTTTATTTTGTGCCAGTATGTGGTCTATCCTAGAATGTTCCATGCCTGCTTGAGAAGAATGTGTACTCTGGTTGTTTCTGGATGTAGTGTCCTGTAGATTTCAATTAATAACACTAAAAATAATGCTGGTTACATATTGTAGTTATAAGGGAAGGCAGCTCTGTTTTAAACAGCACAATATATAGGCTAGCCCCTTTAAAATAGTCACCTGAAGTGGGGAGGTGATCGAGTTCTACAATTGCTGATAAAATCTTTTCAGAATTTTGGGGGATTGGCCTTTTAAAAATTATTTTTATTGAAGTAGTCAGTTTATAATGTGTCAGTTCCTGGTGTACAGCACAATACTTCAGTCATATAGGAACATACATATATTTATTTTTATATTCTTTTTATCCATAAGTTATTACAAGATATTGATATAGTTCCCTATGCTATATAGTATAAACATATTGTTTTGTCTGTTTTATATATAGTAGTTAGTATCTGCAAATCTTGAACTCTCAATTTATCCCTTCCCACCCTCTTCCCCGCCTGGTAACCATAAATTTGTTTTCTATGTCTGTGAGTCTGTTTCTGTTTTGTAGATTAGTTGTTGTTTTTGTTTTTTTTTTTTTGAGACTCCACATATAAGTGATATCATATTGTATTTTTCTCTCTTTTTGGCTTCCTTCATTTAGAATGACATTTGCCAGGTCCATTCATGCTGCTGCTGATGACATTATTTATTTTTTTATGACTGAGTAGTATTCCATTGTATAAATATACCACAGCTTCTTTATCCAGTCACCTGTTGATGGACATTTAGGTTGTTTCCATGTCTTGGCTGTTGTCAATAGTGCTGCTATGAACATTGAGGTGCATGTATCTTTTTGAATTAAGGGTTCCCTTTGGATATATGCCTCTGGATATATGCCGAGGAGTGGAATTGTTGTATCATATGGTAACTCTGTTTTTAGTTTTTTGAAGAATCTCCATACTGTTTTCCATAATGGCTGCATGAAACTACATTCCCACCAGCAGTATCAAAGGGTTCCTTTTTCTCTACACCCTCTCCAGCATTTATTGTTCATGGACTTTTGAATGATGGCCATTCTAACTGGTGTGAGGTGATACTTCATTGTAGTTTTTACTTGCATTTCTCTGATAAGTAGTGATACTGAGCATTTTTTCATGTGCCTATTGGCCATTCGTATGTTTCATTGGAGAATTGCTTGTTTAGGTCTTCTGCCCTTTTTTGGATTGGGTTGTTTGGTTTTTTTCTTACTAAGTTGTATGAGCTGTTTATATATTCTGGAGATAAAGCTTCTTGTCAGTCTCATCTTTTGCAAATATTCTCTCCCATTCTGTAGGTTGTCTTTTTGTTTTGCTTATGGTTTCATTCACTGTGCAAAAGCTTATAAGCGTAATAGGTCCCATTTATTTATTTTTGCTTTTATTTTTATTGCTTGGGTAATTACCCTAGAACATTACTGAGATTTATGTCAGAAAATGTTTTGCCTATGTTTTCTATAGTTTGCCTGTGTTTAAAAGGGATTGTTTCCTTATGGCCTCTAATTAATAAAGCAATGTGATTATGAGTATCAGTGGTGGCAGTTCTCACCTTTGAAAGTATGTCTGGTTTTTCTGTTGTTGTAAGCACCAAAAGTTATACTCAGGTAAGTATGGTATGGAGGTAATAAACAGATAGGTAATGATGCTTTTTGAAAGTGGTAAAATGACATTTTTTCCTCATTCAGTTTCCAAACTGTCCCTGAAGAGTTTAAAAAAGTACTTTGAAGGAATGACAGCACTGCTGACAAGAAAATCAATTTAGCCCACAGAAATTTGCAGACATGACTAACTACTCCATTTTAAGTTCAAATGTAAGTAAACATAACAAACATCCAAGACTTAAGGAAATTGTATGCACTTTCTTCCAGATGTGGCTAAAGCCCTGTAAGAGGGTAGATATACCAGAACGACCAAGTTATACTGCCCCATTGTATAAGACAAGTGAACGGAGAGGAACATTGTCCACCACTGGCCATTCTACGAATTTCGTGATTGCCATGACTCTTCCCTCTGACCAACCCAAGGAGCACTGGATTGGACGGGGTGTAGCACTGCTGTGTCAACTTAATTCCTAAATAGAAGATGCTGCTTCCCTGTTCCTACTTGGTAAATGGTTGAGCAGAAAATATTTCACTTTTTAAAGAACTTATTTGGTTTAAATCAATTTGGTTAACACTATACTTAATTATAAATTCATTTATGTGCAAATGCAGCCTAATATTTAAAATGATTTGTACTTCAGCCTAAGGAAATGTTCGGACAGAGACTAAAGAAAACACTGGTATATTTGCTCTTTTTGAATAACTTTATTTTGGGAGAGTTCCATAAGCATTAGGAACACACATAAAATGACACCACTGTTGACAATGGAAAAAACAGCATTTGATCATTTCCAGCTTTATAAATTTTTAAAAAATGATTCAGTTACAACAACAAAAAAAGTTTAGATATTTTAGCAAGTATCACCTTGCAGGACCATAATCACATTTAAGCCACTGACTGACTGTTAATGGAAAAAAATTCACACTGCATCTAGTTACTATAGTATTTCTAAGCATAATCACAGCTGATTGAATGCAATGTGATAACACCAAAATTTATATGGATGTCACACAGTGACAGCATTGTACAAGTAACAGTAATGACCTCCAACAAACACATGTTAAATTAGACTGGTCAAGCTAAATGGAATGTTGGAGCCAAAGAGAAATGTAGTGGAATTCAGATTGTCTAGTAAGACTTGAAACTATACATTAGAATGATGTAAAAACTAAATACTGGTGGAACCCTAACAAAATACTAGCAGCAACTGTTACAGCCCTCTTAAAAGTTTAAAAAAAAATCTAGCAAATAAAGATAATACCATTTTTGAGAGAATATAAACCTTTATATACTTTAGCATAACCTAGTTGCTTTAAATCAGGCATTTATTTTAAGACTGGGAGTATATTCCAGCTGTTGCTTTTCATAAAAGTTTTAAAATAAAGCAGACTTAACGCTGGAATGCAGAATCGTCCTTGGGTATAAAAACCCAAAAATGAACTATTAAATATATCTTGGTTCAGAAAGCAAGATATTTGAATCACTTGAAGTTGGCAGTACTAAATGAAATATCAGCACCTTTTAGCGAAGTTGCTTGAAGGGCCAAGCAATGAGATGAGGACTGTCCTAATTCAGTGCCCAATGCTGAAATAAATGTATATTTCTATGTATAAAACTCCTACCTGTTACAGGAGGCCATGGAGAGAGCCAGAAATAATGTTTCAAATTCAGGCATAAATTAAGGAAATAACACCTAAGCTCCCTTGCTTACAATACTCTATTAATACCTGGATGCATGTGCTGCTCTCAAAACTTTGTTTTTTGTTTTAAAGTTCATGGAGTAAGAGACGAACTGGGAAAACAAAGAGGACTAAATGAAAACATTTTAAATGGAATGGAAAGAGTTTGGCTCTTAAGTATCTGAAGAATAAGATTTTTAAAGCAGCTACATGGGTAGCCAAGCAGATAAAAACAAAGCTGCCTGCACAGAGTTCAAATACGGTTTACCTGGCATAAATGAAGACCACGTGGCACAGAAAGCTACATGCATATGATTAGTGCTACAAATTATTAGGTCAAAATTCAGGATAAACATGACTTGCACTTCTCACAAATCTTTCACAATTATGGCAGGAGAACAGGGCACCTAAAAAATAGGAGACTGATGCCTATCAGGCACCAACAGCCTATCTTGGCACAAAATGATCAAGTGATTTCAGCTGAGTTATTTAACTATCTCTTCCAAGTCAATTGGTACCACAACAGCCACGGAGATCATCCTCATAAGCGTTTCAAGTGACATTCCATGTACAGAACACGGACACGGTAAACTTGCTGCCTTACCCTTACTGCCAGCCACAGCGTGTGCTCTGGGTTCCAACGCCAAACAGGTAAAGCACTGTGTACATTTAAAACTTAAGTTTCCCACATAACTAGTTAGTACTGTTAAAGTCGGAAAACTGAATATTTAGACCATGTTCGGGTTCTTCACTTCGCTGATATTTTCTAAAGGGTTATAATTTTAACAACAACAACAAAAAAAATTTTACCACATGCTCCAACCCCTCACCCCCACCAAAAAACCCAAAACAAAATAAAAGTTAAAAATAAAACCCAAACACCAAGAATAATATTAATACAAAGAACCATTATGAATCTTTCCTTAAACTGAAGCACACACAAATGTACAATCACAAATTTCAGTAGTTTAGGCTGCAAGTTTAAACACTATGCAAATATATACAAAAATAGTAACTCTAGATTCAAGAATAAGGGCTTTTCCCAATGCTAAATTCATACCCTAATGCAGCCTGTGCTTTCCTCTAGGTCCTACAGTCTATGCGGTTTCAAAGCTGTGTCAAGTTGATCCCTATTACCATATGCATATATGGAGCTGAATTAAAGGACACTACAATTAATTTTTAGCACAAAGAAAAGTCTGCCCAGAGTCCATTTAGAATATTTTTAAAGTTAAGTGATTTTTTTGGTTCAATTTCTATTTCTGCATAGCCACAGAAGTTTCTACTAATAAAGAGACTACTTTAGTGTTTCATATGATTATTGTTTTTTAAAGTCTTAATCAAACCTATATCAACATTGGTTCGCGGAGTCCCATTTCCTCCTTTCTTTATTACAAGCTTTACATTTTTAAAAGATCCCTTCACGCGGGGAAAACAGTACTGAGCACCGGTCTTTGTGGTTAGGCTCAAATCTATGAACTTGTAAGTAGTGCAAGCCACTGACTTTTCTTACAGTACTGACTTACAGTACAGTACTGACGTGCTTACAGTACAAGGAACAGATGCAAAGCTGCATGGCAACATTCTCGTAATCAGCAGTGATTGCTGGGAATGGTCAAAACTGGAGGTCAAACACAATTTTGTCTTCATAGAGGGCAATTACCAGCATGATGGCAAATCCAAACAGCAGTCCTAAATTCTGAAGAATGAACTGCCCTACTGGACAAAAGCCATGTTCTTCATTGTCACCATCACCATGCAACATTTCTGGAAGCTGAAAAAAAACACAGATTTTAAAAGTAATTTTGTATAATATTCTGCCTTTCCCCACCCCCACACTTTCCTACTTAAGAAAACCGATTATTACAGCATGAACTATAAATAATACAATTACTTTATTGAACCCAATGCTAACCATAATACATATTTTAGTCAAATACTGAGAAAGAAACTCTATGCTCCAGCTGTGTACTAGGTAAACACTAAATCTGTTCCCTTCTCAACCCCCAACAATTGCATATAATATATGTATTAGTCACTTTTTAAAGTTACCAGCCACTGACCTTACCAATTCTGACACTCACTTTATGCTAAAGTAAAAGACAAGTTATTATTGCCAATAAAACTTTCAGAAAAGAACACCATAATTCCCACATTTACTGATATATCTTAAGCTCACTGAGAAAGTAAGATTTCTTTTGGGAACATTTAATTCAAAACTGTGTCATTTCTTCACCCTTTTCCATCTAAAATTCTTATTTCCAACAGCACCTTTCATCAAGGATATACATTGACAGACAATTCCAAACTGGCATCTCTATGGCCTTAAAAGCCATTACTTTCCTTCCAGTAACAGACACAGAAAATAGTATACCTAAGCTAGGCAACAGAACTACGACCAAGTTATGCACACTGCCTGCACAGTGTACTCTATTCTCGTAAGTGATAACATTTTTTATATTTGAAACTTTCCAGTATCTTTAAAGGTACAGTGGATTGTATAGTTTAACTTCTAAAACACAAGCATATATTATTACATTTAAAAGTAATCCATAGTTCAAAGTATAAAAGTAAACCTTTAATGTTAAATAAGATGTCCAAAGAAATGTACATGTATTTTAAGCATAAATTCATTCTACCCAAACCTAGTCAAAATTTTGAAAGAATTGCTATTTCCAATTCTCACATTCACTCTTCTGTTTGCTGTTTGTTTTTCAAGTTTGCAGTGAATGTCTACAGAAAGATGACACTGATACGCTACTCTCTTTAATACTAAGCTTTACTCCAAACAAGATCTTGGTGCTTTGGGGCTTAGGGAGGAGACATTTAATGTTAAGTACATAATGCCTGCTTAGGAAGAAATACCATTATTCATTATTAACGAATGAGTACAGTTAATCCAATGCCATGCTCTGGCAGTGCCAGTCTATGGAATAATCCCCTGAGGGTCCTATTTAAGAGCTACTTCCTGCTGGTCATCCATCTGTGCAGCGTCTCTGGCCATAGTGTGTGTTTATGGAGGCTACTGTTGTTGTCCAGTAGGGGTAAGCAGGTGTGACAAAGATCATTACAGATGACAAAGCTGAGTAACCGTGACAGAGACTGTATAGTCCACAAAGCCCAGATGTTTATTATCTCTCTCCTTACAGAAAGTCCGCCAATCCCTGGATTAAGACCCAAACTGGCAACTTCCTACCTCTGGTTCTAGTAAGATGACTTTTATTACATGTTTCCCTCAAGCTTTTATTGTTACAAAAACTTTTAATTCTAACTTTCCTTAATTTTTAAGCATAAACAATTTATTGGAGGTTTCACAGAAATGTCCCCTCCCGATATGTGCACATACCAGCTGAAACAGGCACTATGCCTTCCCCACGTTCAAGTCTATCCTGAATGCTAACACCAGTACTGTCTGTCATAACCACAGCTAAGAACTAGCCACTGCCTGCCTGCACGGCCGTAACTGCTAACATGCAACTGTGTTCCTGCTGGCTGACAGACAGCTGGTATCTAAAGCCCCTGAAACCAGAAACTTCCAACTGGACATCCTAAAGGAACCTCAAACTTCTGGTACTGTTGCTATCTTACTGAATGACTATAAATCAATAAAAATGTCCTCCTGATAGCCAAAGCAGTCTTTCTAAAATAAAAATTAGATAATGTCATTGTTGCTTCAACCTTTTAATGGCTCCCTGAAAATTTACGATAAACTCTAATCTTTTTAGCATGTCATATTGTGTGACTATCATGATCTGACCATCATCTACCTAATTAATGACTCTGTAGGTAATACTTTTTAATCCATTTTCCACTTACCATTAGAAAATATGTAATTTCACTGTCATTAAAATCCCAAAATATATGTGAATAGTTTGTCCCGCTCTTCTTAAACATTTAGGGTGTTTCCAATATAATTGTGACATTATAAATACTACAGCAAAGAACACTTTCACATGGTTTTACTTTTATCTGCATGCTCTATTAGCAGCAGCCATTTTACGTGATTTCTCAGAATACAGTCCCAGGAGTAGATTCACTGGCCAAAGGAATGATGATACTGATTACTCGGTTTTTTATATGCCCTCTCCTCTTGCTTCCAATAAACTCTTCTACATTCTTTATGACGTGGCTCAGAATTCCTATTCCAGAAAAACTTCCCCAACTTTATTTCCCGATTTTTTAGGCAGCCTGTCTTTCTAGTTCCACAAACACAGTGCACCACTCTATCATAACACAATCCAAAGAATTGTAATTAATGGCTACTATTCTTCGCTAGGCTATAAATCCTTACTGTAAAGACTCTCTTGTTCTTTTTATGTATTTAGCTCTCTAATATAAGAAATAGCTCATTCGTTCTTCATTCAACTAATTATGAACTACATCTTCTACGTAAGTGAAATATGACAAAAATGCCTGCTAACCTAGAACTGATATCCTAGTGAGGCATAGAGTGAAGTCAATAAATAAGTAAAATGGTTAGTGTGTTATTAACAGATCAAGATACAAGTGCAAAGAAGCAAAAGTAAAGTAGGAATAGAGGATGTGAAATATTGGGGTAGTGACTTAAATTTTAGATAGGATGCCTCACAAAAAGTGAGGGAGCTAGCCAGGAGACTGTCTTAGCAAAGTATCCCACATGAGTAGTCAGCAAGAGCCTGAACTCTGAGGCAGGGTGTGCGGTGAGGGGAAGCCAGGGAAACGCGGGAAGGGGAGGGAGAAGAAATGCTCAAGGAGGACGAAAAACCTTGAAGGTCAAAACAAGAACTTTGTGCTTTTACTCTGAATGAGAAGGAAAACCACTGAAGGGTCTGAAGCTCGTAAGTGACATGATCTAATCTTAGATGGATCACTTTAAAAAAAATCACCTGAGCTGTGGTGTAGATAAAGAGAGTGGTGGACAGGCAATGGCAGAAGCAGGGAGAACAGTTAAAAAGAGAAAGATGATGGTGGCTGGAACGAGAGTGCTGGGAGTAGAGATGGAGCTCTCAGGACTCACTGACGAAACAGATGTGGAAAGACAAAGAGGGGAGTCAAAGAATGATACTCAGGATTTTGATCTAAGCAAACAGAAGAATAAAGTCATCATTTAAGAGATGGAGGATTTTACAGGAGATGCTGCTGCAAGGAGTTGGGTTGGCAAATATCAAGAGCTGGATTCCAAACATATTAAGCTGGCAACATCTTTTAGATATTCCGGTAAGCAGGTAGATAGGCTAATCTGGAGTTAGGGAAAAGGTCTGGGCTAAAGATGTAAACTTAGGAATTACTAGCCAATAAATAGTTAAAGCCATGAGACTAGATAAGATTGTTTAGAAGGCTTTCACCAACATTTAGAGGTAAGGGAAAAGAAGATCCAGCGAAAGTCTGAGAAAGTAAGGCCAGAAAGGTAGGAAACCAGGGAGCGGTGGTGGTACAGAAGCCAACAGACAGGAAAGCATTCCAAAGAGAAGAGAATGATCAGCCAAATGCTGCTGTCAGGACAAGCAAAATGAAGACGGGTAGGGTAAATGACCAGTGGACTTGGCAATATTGTGATTGATGTTAAGTGTGACTAAAGCAACGGGGCAGAGCAGTCGGAGAAGACCTGACGAGCCAGACTCATGAGAGAGGAGAACAAAGCAACAAAAAAGGGTGATTTACTATAAGAGGGAGGAGAGCAATAGGGTTAGGGTGGTGGCTAAACCTCAAACTGCAGTTTTACAAAAGTCCCTTTTCCTTATCTTTATAAGATGAGAAAAGTAACATGAGCTTTATATGCTGATAGGAATAATCCAGCAGAGAAGAAACAACGAATGATGCAGGGAAGAGAAGGGGAAACTTGAGGGAGTTAGTGAGAGGGGATAAGTTCTAGGGAGTGGTTTGAAGGAACCGGCCTTAGCCAGGACCACAGACACTTCTTCATAGTAACAGGAACAGAGATGAAATGGTATCGATACAAGGAGATGAGTAGAAATGGTGATGGAAACGGGTTGTCTTGGTGGCTTCAATGTTCTCCATGAAATAGGAAGCAAGGTTGTCAGTTGAGCATGAGGACAGTAAAAGAAGTAAAAGAAGTCTTGGGGTGGGGGTGGGGGAAATATGGCCCCCCCCCCGGGACAAAATACAAATAATTTTTATTTTTCATTTTCATATTTTCTAAACTTTCTATAATAAATAGGCATTAATTCTGTGATTAAAAATTTAGGTTATATAATTTGAAATGAGACTATCTAATAGATCCTAACAGGAAAAGTGAATACAATATGTAGTTAAAAACAAAAAGTAACCAAATTGCTAGTTCTGTAAGTACAGTGCCTAACATATTTAGGATATTAAAGTAAAATTAAAATACAACTAATTGTTAAGTGTTTAGATTTATTAACTTTAAACTGAAGTTAGAAATAAGGGAAATTACATAAATCCCTTGGAATATACACCATGTTCTGCAGAAGACTGGCTTACCTAAAGGTATAGTATTTCTTTCTTGTTTTACTATCAAGCAAGCTGAAGGAATTATTTCATTAGTAATAATAATAATAAAAAAGACACTTCCACCCCAATATTACAAAACGTTCAAAACAGTATAACAATTTTGTAATTATATCTTTAAACACTGTTGATTACTTTTTATAGTAACATCATTTGGTCAGAATATTTCAGGATCTCAACCGGTTTCTAAAGAAGGAATCCTCCTACTTAAATGTCTTTCCTTAACAGATTATTTAGGATATCACATGTCTTTAAAATGAGTTATATTTATTTTTATATTTATTTCAAACCACAACCAAAACTTTCTTCCATTTTTAGAAGGTGCATTCTATTTACAGATTTAGTATACCAACAAAAATATAAAATAAGCTGTCTTACCATATCCACCAAGGCTACGTAGAGGAACATGCCTGCAGTGATTGCAAAGATCCAAAGTGTGATGTTATTGGCATACTGACCAACAGCTGTGCCTATGAGCATGCCTATGTAAGCCATCATGGCCGACAGGAGGTTGTATACAATTGCTTGCTTTACAGTCATGCCTGCTTTAAGAAGAACTGCAAAATCACCTGCAGTTAAGACATAATGTGAGTTTTAAAACCACAGGATTTTATATACAAGTTTAGGCAAACACCAGTAAAAAAACAAAATTAAGAATGACAGAAAAAAAATAAACCTTCAATAGTTGAAAATTTTAGTGAAGTTTTACTTTTAACTTATTAAACTTTAATACATGCGAAACACTTGGGTGAATCTCAAAGGCATTATGCTGAAAAGACAGTCTGAAAGGTTATACATGAGTCCATTTAAATGATATTCTCAAAAAGATAACTGTAGTGATGGAGAACATTCAGTGGTCACCCAGGGGGCAAGGGTAGGAAAGGGATGTGACTATAAAGGGATAGCATGAGGGGGTTTGTTGGGATGATGGAATTGTTCTGTATCCTTGATGGTGGTAGTGGTGACACAAATCTACATACATGTTAAATTCAAGGACCTGTACATCAAAAAGCAGGTCAATTCTACTGTATAACGTGAAATGTAAAATTAAAAAAAAAACAAGAAAAACAAACAAAAAACTTTGTCACTGTTCTCTTTGTGAGCAACACACAGAGCTCTGCTCTGATTTCAAGGGAAATTGGCTAAAGAACAGAGGTAACAGACTAAGTATACTGTATGCTATTTACATTTATGTTCTCTTATTTCCAGAAGAAAAATTAAATCTTAATTCTGAAAATCCTAAAAATGTAAAAAGAATAAAGACTTTTCTCACTCATCTGTCTAAAGTTGGAACACGAGGGAAAAAAGGATTAAATACTGCTTAGAGACACATTACTAGAAGAATGAAATGCTGCTAGAAATAATAGTATTTAAGCTTAAAAGGGTCAAAAGCAATCGTTTTACTAATTATAACAAACTTTTTTGTTTTGGTTACTAAATGTACAAACATACAATCAATTACTGAACACTCGGTTTATATAAGGTACTATACAGAATACAGAGAGGAGGTAGGGACTTGTTCCTTTCCCTGAAGAAAAATCTTCCATGACTAAAAATGTATGATCTGTTGTTTTTTTTTTTTAAGTTATGATTATAAGGTTCTCATTTATAACAGATAAGTAGAAGTTAACAACAAAGAAATCAATTAGTGCAAGGCACTGTTTTCCACGCTCCACTGAACTGCTACAAATGACATAAAGCAGCATTATTTGGGAAAGGTAAGATAATACACCTAAGATGGTATCTACCAACAGCTTCTAAACTGCCTGCTCCAGTTTGCATCGAATACTGTTCTCCTTACATCTCTTCCTTCTGATCCTTAATACTTAATTCTCCTGTTGAGACTTGGATTCAATGTCAGCTTTTATCTCTTCTATCTCCTGGAGTTTTAATTTCCTCTGTCCTTTCTTCCTCAGCCTCCTCTAACTTCTTCCTCTACAAATTTCCTCACCATATTTTCAAGAATTCACCCATCAACCGTGCTAAAGGGACATTTTCATTTAGCAGGTCACACAAAATGAGACTACAGAAGTGTTTTTTAGGTTACAAAATACAGTGGTTCCTTTTATAATTTCAAAATAGGATTTTAAAAGGGAGCATCACTGAATCCTCAGTGAACGAAAGTATCATAGGTACAAACTGTATCAGTTTTGATGCCTTCCCTGATATTACTGGGTAGTAAGATGATTTACTTTCATCCCTGAATAACCACCAAACATTACTAATTAACTAGTCACGATTCAAGATGAATTATTTTTAGTTAATACTTTTTTAAATTAAGGTAAAATTTACATACACAATTTCTTTTTTTCTTCTGTTGAGTTCTATGAGTTCTGACAAAAGTACACAGCACATAACCATAACCTCCATCAAACTCTTTCATTACCCACCCCCCGAAAAAAAATTTCCTTGGGCACCTCACTCCTAGGCAACCAGTGATCTGCTTTCTATCCCTACAGTTTTTGCCTTTCCCAGAACACCATATAAACTGATTCATGCGGCATGTAGTTAGCCCTTTGAGTCTAGATTTTTTTCACTTAGCATAACGTGTGAACATTTATCCATGTTACAGTTTGTATCAGAAAATCACTGTTTTTACTTCTAAGTAACATTCTATAAATGAACAAGTTTATTTACTCATTCACCAGCTGAAGGACATTTAGGTTGTTTCCAATTTTTGGCAATTTTGAATAAAACCACTGTTACATATTCATTAACAGGTTTTTGTGCCAACCTACGTTTTCATTTCTCTTTTATGTAGATACCTAGGAGTGGGATTTGAGCCACATGATACATGTATTTCTAATTTGTAAGGAACAGCATTCCCAACAATTTATGAGAGTTCTGGTTGCTCCTTATTCTTTCCAGCCCACAATCACAAGTCCAGCACCTGAAATCTCATGTGTTTATCTGCTATCCACATAGCTTCTTTAGTGAAATGCCTGTTCAAGTCTTTTGCCCATTTTTTGGTTGAGTTGTTGATTGTCTTTTTACTGAGTTGAGATGTCTTTAAATATCTGAAAAGTTTTCTGTCAGATATGTATTTTCCAAATATTTTTTTCAGTCTGTGACTTGTCTCTTCATTCATTTCAGTATCTGTACTGTGAGTTTTTACTTTTTATGAGGCCCATTTTATTACTTTTTTCCTTAATGGAGCATGCTTTTGGTGTTGTATCTACAAACAATATGTCTAATTCAAAAAACACAAAGACTATCTCCTATGTTTTCTTCTAAAATTCTTTTATATTTAAAATTTTTCATTTAGATCAATGATCCATTTTGAGTTAATTCTTGTCTATGGTGGGAGAATTTTTTTGTTCCAAGTAAATATCCCAATTATTGCAGCAACATTAGTTGAAAGAACTATCCTTTCTACATGGAATTTTCTTTGCACTTCTGTTGAATATAAGTTGCCATGTGTGAGGACTCTACTCTGTTCCACTAATTTATGTGTCTATTCTTTAATCAATATAAATTGTTTTGATTACTGTGGATTTACAAGTCTTAAATCAACTTTGGTGTACTTTTTGAAAATTATTCTGCCCACTCCTCTTCCTTTCCATAAAAATTTTTGGAAAAAACTCATTTATATTCAAAAAAGCCTGCTGAGACTTCAACTGGGAATGTACTGAATCTATAGGGAGAATTACTGTCTTAAAAATACTGAGTCTTCTGGTCTGTAAATCTAGTATAGCTCTTTGTTTAAGTTTCCTTCGATTTCTCTTGTTGATGAATTATAGTTTTCAGCATACAGATTCTATGTGTATTTTATTAGATTTAACCAAAATGGGTTTTGTTTTTTGATGTTACTGTTAACAGTACTTTAAAAAATTTTTTTATTTCCAATTTTTCATTGCTAGTACACAGCAGTATACATGTTTATATGATGATCTTGTATCAAGATGATTACTTCATTTAAATATCTTTGTCCTAAATTAAAGATGACTTAAAGAAATGGAAACATATCTCATGTTCTTATACTAGAAGAATTAATATTGTTAAAATGACCATACTACCCAAAGCAATCTACGGGCTTAATGTGATCCCTATTAAATTACCCAGGACATTTTTCACTGAACTAGAACAAACAATCCTAAAATTTATATAGAATCACAAAAGACACAGAATTGCCAAAGCAATACTGAAGAAAAAGAATGAAGCTGGAGGAATAACCGTCCCAGACTTCAGATAATGTTACAGAGCTACAGTAATCAAAAGAGCATGGTATTGGCATAAAAACAGACATATGGATCAATGGAACAGAATAGAGAGCCCAGAAGTAAAGCCACAGACTTTTGGTCAATTAATCTTTGACAAAGGAGGCAAGAATATACAGCAGAGTGAAGACAGTCTCTTCAGCAAATGGTGTTTGGAAAACTGGACAGCTGCATATAAATCAATTAAGTTAGAATACTCTCTCACACCATACACAAAAATAAACTCAAAATGGCTTAAAGACTTAAACGTTTAAGACAAAAGACTTCAAACCTCCTAAAAGAAAACATAAGCAAAACATTATCTGACATAAATCTTAGCAATGTTCTCCTAGGGCAATCTACCCAAGCAATAGACATAAAAGCAAAAATAAACAAATGGGACCTAATTAAACTTATAAGCTTTTGCACAGCAAAGGAAACCATAAGCAAAACAAAAAGACAACTTACAGAATAGGAGAAAATATTTGCAAAAGATGAGACTGACAAGATGCTTAATTTCTTAATATATAAACAGCTCATACAATTTAATAAGAAAAAAAAAAAAACCACCCAAATAAAAAATGGGCAGATGACCTAAACAAGCAATTCTTCAATGAAGACGTATCAATGGCCAATAGGCACAAGAAAAAATGCTCAGTATCACTAATTATCAGAGAAATGCAAATCAAAACTACCACGAGGTATCACCTCACACCAGTCAGAATGGCCATCATTCAAAAGGTTACAAACAATAAATAATGGAGAGGGTGTGGAGAAAAGGGAACCCTCCAACGCGGTTAATAGGAATGTAGCTTGATTCAGCCGTTATGGAAAACAGTATGGAGATTCCTCAAAAGACTAAAATTAGACTTACCATATGATCTAGCAATCCCACTCCTGGGCATGTATCCATAGGCTTTAATTTGAAAAGATACATGCACCCCAATGTTCACAGCAGCACTATTTACAATAGCCAAGACATGTTAACAACCTAAATGTCCATCGACAGATGACTGGATAAAGAAATTGTGGTATATTTATACAACGGAATACTTCTCAGCCATAAGAAAGAATAAAATAATGCCATTTGCAGCAACATGGATGGACCTGGAGACTGTCATTCTAAATGAAGTAAGCCAGAAAGAGAAAGAAAAATAGCATATCATATCACTTATAAGTGGAATCTTAAAAAAAAAAAAGACAAATGAACTTATTTACAGAACAGAAACAGACTCACAGACATATAAAACAAACTCATGGTTACTGGGGCGGTGAGGGAAGAGGGTGGGAAGGGATAAATTGGGAGTTCAGGATTTGCAGATACTAATTATTATATATAAAATAGATAAACAACAAAGTTTCTCTGTATAGCACAGGGAACTATATTCAACATCTTATAGTAACTTATAATGAAAAGAATATGAACATGAATATATGTATGTATATGTATGACTGAACTATTGTGCTGTATACCAGAAATTGACACACTATAAACTGACTATACTTCAATTAAAATTAAAATATGGAAAGAAAGAAGGCTAAAAGAAAATTTTTTAAAAATTTTGTCCTAGTCTCTCAGAAAGTTTTTTAAAGACTGTCCTCGTCATATCTCAGGTTATTTGCATATTTTCCCCCTTCCCTTCTTAGTAAGAACCTGTATAAACATTTGAAAAATAAATCAAAGGAATATCCATACTTGGGATTTATACTAAATAAGCAGATCTATTCATCTTTTGATCCATTGATAAGTCTCTCCTTTTTTCTGACAAAGGGTATCTACAGCACAAGAATGAGGTGTACCTGCTAAAGCTGTCAAATGAATGTGATCCAGTGCTATAGTTACGTTAATATCTCATGTCAACTCTTGAGATTTTTTAAAAAATATGTATACATTTTAAGGTTCTTTCTTTTTGTCTTAATGTATGTATACACATGTATAAATGTATGCAGTGAATGTTCAGTTTTCCCTGGACAATTCAGCACATTATAGAAATCTTATTTTGAATTTCTATTTAACCCTTAATACACATGAGAGGAAAGGAAAAAATGGAGAGCATTACAGCCACTCTGAGCTAAGCCTTAATAATATAGCTACATTTATTTAATCAAATGTTATTTCCTTGAAGTTGAAACATATTATTCAGTGTCAAGAAGGGAGTCTGGATCACCCATCCTTCTGGATTACCCTCAACCTCATTTCTCCTCTGTTCTTATATAGATTTTATTATAAATTATTTTTCAAATGTTTATACACCTCCTTATTGAAAGGGTGGGAAAAGTGTAAAAAATAGAACAGAATAATATTGCAACTTACTTAAATTCAGCTATGCAAATTTGGCAAAAACATAACGGTGAATCAGGTAATTTCATCCATTACCACACCCCACAGCAAACATGCAATGAGAGATAATGGGTTTTATATTTCCTCAGATGGTTTCAATTTCTACACATCTCTTAGAGTGAACCTTCCCAAAGTGTTCTAAGGTTTAAAAGTACACTTTTTCCCATATTACATTCATAAACACATCAAAAAACCCTTCCTGGTACCATCTGAGCAACCTGCTCAGAAGAGGAACACCGTAACTTGGAATTACCGACTGGTCAGTCTCAAGGCACTACAATGTGACGTAACTACGAGAGGCCTCTGAGCAGTGCAATGCCCAGCAGAAACTCTGCCTATAACTTAGAGTCAGCCTTCCACATCCTCAGTCCCACATGTGCAGATTGCAACCAACCACAGATCGGGTAGGACTGCAGGATTTACTACAGAAAAAAATCTGCATATATGTTGGCCCACACAGTTTAAACCTTGTTGTTCAAAGCTCAACTGTACATGTTTTCCCCCTTAGGGTAAAACTTTAGTTTAGAAATCTCAGAATAGTTTTAAGAATTTATAATAAAAAATTTAGCTAGGGCAAAACAGGTTTTAGATCAAATAAATTATCCTGGAATGTGACATATTATGCTACTTTCCCAACATCTTAATCTATTTAAGCAGGAAGAGGATTTCTCCCCTATCCACCTGCCATGTGTCTATCTCAGCTTCCAAGGGACTGATTTTTTTCCTTGCCTGGGAGTTCTGAGGAAGCAGCTTCCATGCCTCTCTTCACATTCTGCTCTTCCCCGAGTAAGAGTGGATAATCTAATCAGAGAAGAGGCATACATCTGGCCCTATTTTACCAAAGTGCCCTATTACTGTGCCTTAAAGGCAAAAATTGGGCTCCACAAGCATTTTTTTTTTTTTAACTTCCCTTGGACTAATTCCTACCTTGTTAATGGATAAAAAAGCCAAGGCCTTTTCTCATATCCAGAGGAGGAAGCCGGGTCATCTCTTTATGATTTTCCTTCCCTAGGAGCCTAAGCAACTAGAATATGGGACGGTTTATGTCAATTTAGCACCAGGCATTGGGGGAAAATGCACATTCCCCATGTCTCACTCTTTTCCTTCTGGCAAAGCTGATGTATACTCTGGACTGAGGTTTCCTCTCACAGCAATAGTAGCATCATAATCCTTGGTTTGTGGAGTAAAAGAGGTAGAGATTTGGGGTCTGAACGTCTCACTGAGGTGTCCTGGCCCAAGCTTTCACCAGAGGTCTGCTTTGGGTATCAAGCAAGGGCTTACCTAGCCAATAAGAAATGTACTGCATTTGTGTTACAAGCAGCCATGATTTTTTGTGTCACTCCTTTAACAAGAAGCTGCAGAAAGAAAAAGGAGTGAGGGACAGGAAACCAACCATCCCTAATCTCCAAACTCTCAGCTGTCAATTCTGTGCTGAAGTGGATCATAGAGGGTTTAACGGCAACTCAGTAAAACCACACTTAATCATAAAAAGGCCTGATACACTCCACTTAGTGGGTAGTGAGGTGGGGATGAAGGAAGTTGGAAGTTTTCCTAGCACATTGTGGATGTGTATATGTGACTGTCCAAGCCTACTTCTAAGCATATTTTTAAAAAGTGAAAGGTTAAAACTATTAGGCAATGTTTCTTGTATCTAAAAACTGACAAAGTCTTGATTTGTGTTGCTACGGAAATCCAAGAAGAATTTGGCATAGCATTCTCTTACTAACAACAGAAAAGTAGTTAGAGGAGGGTGTGAGATACAGTATCTGCACACAAAGAACCTATGTTAATAAACAGGACATCTGAAATGGAAGTATACTAAACACCAAAAGAAGGACCTAGAGAAAGTAAGTGATAAAGTTTAGAGGAAAGAGTAATCCAAGGCATGGGGTACTGGAGGACAGCACTGAAGGCAGCGGGAAAAAGACTCTTAACGTGACATACCCGATACACTAGGTGGTAGGTCAAGCCGACCAGGAGGAGGGTAAAAGCAAAGAAACAGGTTCAGGCACCCAGAGTGCATGTTTGCTGAACTGTGTTTGGATGAAGCGGAAAACAAGCTTCATCAAGTACAGCAAGTGAGGCTGGGAAGGTCGGCAAAAGCCTACATGAAGGTCACTGAAAGTAAAACTAACGAACCTCAGCTTGTACTTTATATGTAAGGGAAGGGACTGAAAGACTGATTACATGAGCAAGTCACATCTAGTCACATAATAACATAGTCACATGGCAAGAAGATACGTCTGGCAATAGGTACGTGAGATACACTGGAACAAAATGAAACCAAAAGTATAAACACTCACTAAGGAAAACTGTCCAAGCAAAAGACAATGGAGGGTCTGGGTGAGGAATTATGGGGCATAAACAAGACATAAGACTATGCCCAAGGTTGACAAGGTAAACAAAACTGTAAGGAATCAAGCCCTAAAGAATAAGCACCAAGCAAGCACTAAGAGATTTTTCTACTTTATGTAAGCAGTTAATAACTTTCTAAGAAAATTATATAAAAAATTCTATTCAAAGTAAGCAAATAAATGTACTACCAATCAAGGCAATTAAACAAATAATAGACGTTTCAGCCAAATTTAAGAAAAATATTAAATTACAAAGAGCACATAAAGAAATTCCTTGGATAGTCAAAAAGATGGAGTTAGTTTTTTTCTTTCAAATTAACATCATCTCCATGTCACTCAAATTTTCTGTGTGAATGTATGTTCACATTTTTTCCTTCTGTTTCTCAATTTATAGAAGAAGGAAACCAGAACACATGAAGAGAATCTAAAAAACCACTGCTAGATCAATAAATGCCAACTAAAATAACAAAGAAATATCACTGTACATCTTAAAAATTGGCAAAAATTAGAAAGTTAATGCCAAGTGTTAGCCGGGATATGGATACACAGGCCCCCTCAGGTATTGCTGGTTAGAAAGTACATGGGTTTGGTCATTCTGCATAGTGACATGGTACTCTTAGGCATGAGTATTTTAGGACCTATCAATTCTATTCCCAGGTATATACCTAAAAGATGTCCTCACAAGAGTCTATAGCACCAGGTATACAGGTGTTCAGTGCACCATTATCTGCGGTGCAGAAAATTAAAGGACACATGGTGTTCCCAATACTAGGTGCTAAATACGTAAAAATGTGGTCAATGCATACCTCCAAGTACTGGGCAGAAACAACATATTAAATTAACTCATGGTAATCTGCTTAGAGTTTAAAAACGTAACGATTAGTATGATTAACATATGAAAGAGTGTGGGCTATGACGTAATATTGCTTACATAAAATAGAAACATATACATAAAAACAGTATACATTTTTGAGGAACACATTAAAAAATTATACAATAAATAAAAGAATGATGATACTTCATACTTGTCATCAGCCTTTTTTTATGTTTCAACATCTCTAAAAATTTAGAAGCATTTATAATTAATTTAGTCTTAGAGCTGACAAAATCTGTTTAAAATTCTAAGGTCATATTACCTAATTCATGTGGCAGTTCATGACAGAAGACAGCTATAGAGGTACTGATTCCTCCCGTCAATCCAGCACTGAAAGCTGCTCCTAAGGCGGGGAGGGAGGGAAAAAAAAAATCAAGTGACATTTACTGATCTTCTGTTTTTAACTTTCATTAACAATGACAGATGTGGCCTCTTCCGCCTATCTCTAAGTTAATTTCATAATGTCTGAGTGACTCACTAATCTCGCACATTATAGTTTTTGAACATATAGTGAGTGAGGTACAATAGGTGTGTGACAACCAGAGAAAGAGCTATTAAATGAAAGAAATATTCCCTATTGAATTAAATTCTCTATTTGTGTAGCCTTCTAACCCACTAATAGCTTTGAAGCAGTAACGGTTTTCAGTGTTTCAACCTTTGACTGGTAGTGAATTGCTCAATTAAGTCATATAAGTCTATAATTGCACGTGCTCTTGCATATTAGTATTTATAGGTATTTAAATTTCTAGTACTCTTATCCAAACTTTTCTGGGTCTAGAGCATAAATGGCATAAGTTATTATTTGTCTGATGGTCTTGAATAATGAAATCAGAGGTGCAAGTACATTTGATTCTACAAGTAAAATTCTGCATTGTTTTTTTTTTGGGGGGGTGCTACTTAGGTTTATTTATTTATGTTTAGAGAGAGTACTGGGGAGTGAACCCAGGACCTCTTGCGTGCTAAGCATGCACTCTACCATTGAGATATGCCCTCCCCCTTATTCTTTAAATTAACACTGACAGTCACTGTGGATTCAAAAATATGGTCTCTCTTGAAAGAAACCAAAGCCTATTTCTGAATAATTATTTAATAGAGTCTAGATCTCAAACAAAATTATGCATTGATCACATTTAATGTTCTCCTAAACAGGTAACATCAGTTTAGCAAGATTCTAATATAATATATTTGAATTTTGCATAATGGATTTTTACCATTGTAAAATTTTTCTTCAATTTTTCAAAAATGTAAAAAAAAATTCTAAACCCAAGATTGAAATTCATTTGTTCTCATTTAGGGATGTACATATGTATCTGAAAATAGGTTAACGTAGCTTTTTCAATATAGTGAATATACCTTCATTAAGAAATCAAGTTACTAAAGAAAGTATTATAGACATTTGTTTACATGTTCAAAGAAAAACCCACTGGAGTTACACCTTTATGCCCCCAAATAAACTTACTGAAAACATTAACACAGCCTTTGGAAAAGCTAAATGACAGGAATAACATATAGCAGCATATTTCGTTAAACTCCAAGATTAGTACTAAAATAGTGGAAGAAGGAAAATGGTCTTAAAGAACAACAAATTGTTACTCAAGTTTCAAGTCTACTTACCAATTGCTAAGCCATCACTGAAGTTATGGATGCCATCCCCCATGATTACCATCCATGCAATATTGGCTATTCCTGTTTCTTTCAGATCTGATCCAGAATGACAGGGACCATGGGAATGATGAGAATGTTTGTGGTGCCACTGATGATTATGCTTCCTCAGTACAGTTTTGCTCTCGTCATGGTGGTTATGTGCAGCGGCATGGAGATCATGCTCATGAATGGCATGTAATCCATCACTGTGAGAATGGTCCATGATTTTCTCCTCTTCTATACATAGGTAATTCTTAGGAGGGGATTCTTGTTGACCTTCTAAATCTGTCAGTTCAGTTTCATTAAGCCGATCTTCAGAAACAACTGAGTCATCAGTTCCTATATTTATAATAGCAAAGGACACGTTTTATCCACAAGTAAATGAATGCATATTTGCTCATTTAAACCCAGGCAAAACAGCAGTGTAATGGACATTTCCTAAGTGAACGTCTTAAAATTCCTCAGTAAATATATAAAAACAATTAAATAAATACACGTGTGCACACACACAAAACAAACAAGGGTTCTGAGAGTCCCAAAGATGAACCAGATGGTAAATGGAAGCGAACAGGAATCAACAGCAGGCAAGTGATGAGACAAACTGGCATGCATGAAGATACTGTGAAACTTAAGGAGCACATCGACAACAGCTGATGAAAATAAAAGGGTGGAACGTTAATGAGCATTTACAGGATGACAAAATAAATTCGTAATTTTTCAGAGAAAGAAGGAACTTTAAAGTTTATCTACTCTAATCTTATCATTTAAGAAAACAGACAAAATTTAAATCACTTGCATCCACTAATGCTCTACCTATCTGACAAAGGTCATAGCTAAAATGAAGTTCAAAACCCATGTAAGTGAAATCACCTGATACAGTTTCTTTTTTTTTTTTTAATTAAGGTTGGTATCTCACCTAGTTTTCAAAAGCTATTTATTATGTAACAAAGATCCTAATGCTTCCCAACTTGAAGTCTCCAGTTAGCATCTAGGCTGCCCCTTTTCTGCAGAAAATCAATGGTACAATCAGGAGAAACACAAGTTCACAAAGAAAGGGGGAAAATTACATTTAAAAATTATTATGTTTCCCTGAAAACTGTAAGCTACCTCCTATATCTATGATGCAACAGAGCAGACAAATGGATGGGCAGAGGTTTTAAGTACAGAGATCATTCTCCTTTAAGTACAAAGGCTGATTCTCCTTTTCCCACGTGAAAACAGTCACATACGGAGGGCAAAGGGATTACTGTATTACCAAGAAATAAAACACTAATCTAAAGCCCTTTTTTTTTGTTTCACCATTTTTCCTGTACAGTAGTAAGTGCAATACATTCCTTGCCCTGTAATATAATTAACTAGTCCCACATTCTGGTATAAATAAGGCTGAAAATAACAAAAATGCTAACAAAGAAAATCACAATGAAGACACACATAAGGTAACAGAAGTTAGAAACTAATATTAAGAAGCCACAGAGAGAATAAATTTCAAACACCACAGGCATAATTTAGAAGCAGTATTTCAATTTTTATGTTTTAAAGGTTTCTCTTTAATCAGAACTGTTGTTTACCGGCAAGAGGTTTGAGCTGAAGCCAGTCAGCATCTGGTGTATTATTTAACTTATGATCTGAAAGCTTCCTTCCAATAGCTGATTCTTCTGTGTTCTGCTTCATAAACCATTTCTGTTTTCCCTGAAAAAAAAAAAATCAGGTATTAGCATTAAATCTGTGGCCATAATCCGCAACAATATTCACTTGTTAGTATCTATGGGAATAAATGGTGATAACTTTATAAATTATTTAGAAAAAGAGTGAGAAAAAAATTTTTAGAAAGTTAAGCAAGGTGTCTAACCAGATGAAAAATCCACCTAATTATGCATGTTGTTGGGTTTTTTATCCCAAATACTCAACTAAAAGGGCCAATTCATCTACTTTCAAGTTAAGAGTAGGGTACACAGTACTATATTATTATATGCAACCCAAAAGAAATGTGAGAAATATATGTAATATGTCAATTTAATAACCTGTGGAAATTGGAAGTTCCAAAAAACAGAAGCTTATTCCTTTGAATTTCATTCTGTGTTTAACACAATCTCACATTTCCCTATCTGAGACATAATGGACAGAGATGAGTTAAAATCCCAAATTTGCAGTTTACTTCTATGAGACTTAGACAAGTTTGTTAAATTTATTAAACCCAAGAATATTCATCTATAAAATGAAGACAAGATTTTTATGAGGATTAAATGAGGTAATGTATGAAAATAACCTATCAGTAACCAACTTAATTAACAGCTTTGCAATAAGGACAATTTTCTTTCTCATTTAATGTCCTCAATTACTAATAAATTCTAATTATTGTATTTCATTGTTTAGTTTGGGTTTTCCTATATTATCTCTTAATTGTCTGCTTTCTTCTTTTATCACTTTAACTACCACTAACAACTCTTCCAACTTAAATTTCTACTTCTAATCAATGTGAATTTAAAAGAGGAAATAATCAAGTACGTTAGAACAGTATGAAAGTAAAAGTCAGTGTTCTCTGAGAAACACTGGCAGAGCATTTCCTTGTTGGTTCTGCTTACAGGCTATGAACTATGTTTCAGATGTTTAAGTCTTCTAACTGCTTCATAAATAAGCTTGTTATGGCTAGTTAATTGTATAATAGATTATCCAAAGATGACCACCATCAATTTCTTCCCTCCCAGTATAAGCATTCTTCTCTGCCCATAAGGTGGTGGAGTCTACTCCTTGGCCCTGAATTTTAGCAGGCCTTTTAACCTGCTTTGACCAACAGACCACAACAAAAGTGATGCTGTGCCAGTTCTGGAACTAGTCTAAAAGAAGCCTGGCACCTTTTGCTTTTGCTTGGGGAAGCCAGACAGTATGCAATGAAGAAGCACAGTTTGGACTCTGAAGAGAGGCCATGTGGAGTGATATCAAGTTGTAGACACAGAGTGAAGCATTCTTGGACCTTCCAGCCCTGCACTGCCCAGGCCAACCCAGGTCTGCTGAGTTTCAGTGACTCACTCCAGCTGACACCGAGTGGAGCAAAATAACTGCCCAGCTGAGTCCTGCCTAAATTCCCGACAGAATTGAATGAACTAATAAATTGTTATTATCAGCTATTAAGCTTTGGATTGTTCTGCTTCATAGCAATAGATAACAGAAACTGGGGAAACAGAAAATGTTCGAAAGGAAATAATATGGAGAAATCTTAAAGAGAAGAAATAGCAGGTTTAACATAAGTTAAGAAAAAAAAGAGGAAGGAGGAGGAGCCAATAACAGCACAAAAGTCAATGAGATGGACACAGGAAGTAAAACATCAGCTGGCATTTTGTTTAACTACTTTGGTTCTGATTGTCCATTTTCCTAAAAACTTGCCAAATCATTACCCTCAAAGTTCCAACTTGCTGAAACCAGTTGATATCTGGTGTATTATTTAACTTATATTTTGAAAGCTTCCAATAGTTGATTCTTCTATGCAATCAAATGTCTGTTTTACTCAAGCATCACTAATTCTCTTTCTTCAAAATATGCTATATACTTTTACATTTTAGATTACTTATTGTCCTATTTATCATCAAGAAGATGCACTATTTATCTACCCAAACTCCCTTCTTTGACATACATGAAGAATTCCTTACCATTACATTTAGAGTACCCTTCTGCAAAAAGTGTTCCTTTCAGTTTTCTACTTCCCACAATTTCAAATCTACCAAACAAACCAAAAAAACCCCCAAACCAGAAACAAAAATGCCATGTTTCGGAGACTCTATTCTCCTACATTAGTTTACTTGATTTACTTGATTACTAGTTTTCTTCATTTCATTGTATTTTCTTCCTACAAAGTCTCCTAAATCTAAATTCTTCCAACACCATAATTAAGAAAAAGTGTAAGGCCAGAAAGCAATGATTTTTGAGTTTTACACTTCAGAAATTAGACAATTAAAAAAGTACTTACTCTTTGCTGTTTGTAGTGCTTAAACATTCTAATGCAATGTTCAATGATAAATAACAGGTAAATGCCTCCTAGAGCAACAAGTCCTTTCAATACAGCATCATATTCTTCTAGAAACTTCTTCGATTCGTGTCCATGAGAATGTCCATGCCCATGTGCATGTTGATGACTATGATCATGTCCACCCTGAGACTATTAGTAAGAATAAGAAAAGCTTCTAAATGAGTAATTAAAATGCTATTTTGAAAATATAATCTCCTAGAAGACACAGAAATCCCCTAAATATTATCTCACTTAAATGTAAGTAGTCTTTCATTTAATTTTGCTAAACTCAGTGGCCTGGAAATTACTACATTTCATGGTAACTCTAAAACAAAGACTACAAACTCAGATGCCTATCTGGGTTAAGGTACATACTACAGTGAGAGAATCAAACCAGCAGTAAGGTTAGAGGGAACGATGGGTCCTCTGTAAACTGAAGTGAACATGACCCAGGTAAATGCCTTAATATTTAGTAAAACTAAAACAGACAAATTCACGAGCAAGTCACCATTTGTAACTTCCTGTAATGTAACTTTTTAAACTGATTATATTTTTATAATATTTTTCTTATAAATGATTTCAAAATAATAAAATGCTGTCTGTTGATACTGTTGAACATAAGGAAAGTGTATATATATGTTAAATTTTCTACATTTTAAATCTATAGCAAAAGTAAATATATGTATAGAAATGTATGTACAAAAAGTTCTTTTAAAACTACAACATGTTCTACAATAATTAATCTTCAACAATGTAAAAATTAGACAACTGATCTTCAGTATTTTCCTTCCTGTAACATTTATTTGTATTTTTTTCTATTTACTAGTGGTCAACAGAAAAGCTTTCTAAACCTCTCAAAGAAGGAAAGACCATTACAAAAGGAATTAGCTTGACTTAATTAACACATCTTAAGAAAAAAAAAGTTAAACAGCACTTAAACATTATTCTCATTTCAACTGTTCTTATTAGGCCCAGTTCTGAAAGACTGTCGCTATGCCAGATGGCTGGTAGAAAGGGCAGGCAAGGCGTGTAAATAAAGGGGGAAATAAATAAATAATACAATAAATCAACTTAACAAAAATGCATATTCACATTCACAAAAATGCATTTTAACATTAATTTTTTTAAAGGCAATGTCATAATCGTCCTAGATCCTAGGTCTTGAATTCTCAACCAGTATAGGAGTATAGGAGTGTAGAAGGGGGAGAGACATACACAACACACAAATACAATCCCGTCTCCCAAATAACTCCAGAAGAGAGGGGGTCAGAACTTAAAAAAGTAATCAAAACCATAATTTTGCATTTGGGGAAGAAAAGAGCCCCATTGTTTTCATAATTTGAAGTAAAAATACTAACACTGGATCAAACATTCTTAATTGGTGACAGATTTTAAAAGGTTGATAAGCAATAATTACATCTGGACATTGGACTAGGCGTGTGGGCTTATGATCGTATCATTAGAAGTGTTCCCAAATGGAAGAAAGTAAGCAGCACACCCGGTGAAGAAGATAAATGGTTCCGTGTGTAAAGAGCTAAACGTCCAAAATAGTTAACTGAGTATGTCCACCTATTCCTGCTCAAATAAAGATACCTGTGGCACACTTGCCATATGCACAATCATTGTAAAACCCTTTATACATTTATTCTAATGGCTTTCTTGATATACCATAAGGATAAAAAGATAAATCACTCACTGACTTCTAAGTATTCACTTTCAGAACTGCTAATAGAGAACTGTTTAAGTTTCAGCTTTACTGAGGTACAACTGACAAAAAATTGTAAGATAGTTCAGGTGTGCATTGTGGTGGTTTGATATGTATACACTGTGACAGGTGAAGATTAAACTGATGCGACCAGGTTTCTTTGCTATTTTAAAGTCTAATGATTCAATGTACTTCAAAAACATTGCTTAATTCAAAACCGTGCAAATGGAAAAAGAAAAACTTCATCCTATAAGCAAAAAACAACAACAGAAATACTACATTAGTATGCTACAACTTGCTACTGAAGGACCCTTTTAGCTTAAATTTTTTTTTTAAAGATTCAGAAGGTTTCTTACATGAGGCAGTAGATGAAGAAGAGCATCTCCACTCATTGTTCCTACAGCTAGTGCAACAAGGAATGTGAGAAGGAATTTGAAGCATCCTTGGTTAATAATGGGAACCAAGATCACTCCTAGCAAGGAAAGCAGGCTAATGACAGTGATAGAAATGATACCACAAATCCATGCTGTAGAAAAGAAATAATCAACATTAGTATGACAATATACACCAAAAACACTCCAAAGAAGAATAAACATCAGACAAATGAGTCATGGAAGACTGATTATCTTACCCAAACTATGCTTTATAAGAAGCTTTGTATTTTGGCACTGCTGTATTTAAAAACAAAACAAATAACCATATAATCAACTTAAATACTTTAAAAAAGAATTAAGAAAGTCAGACGAAGTATACATAGTATCTTCAGTGGCCCACCTTATTAGAAACAGGGACTTAAAATGACTTAAGGCTATGATTCACTTATAATACAAATAAAATTTTACCAACGTCTAAAAGCAAAGCCACGGCAATAAAACTGTTTGGAGAATATAACTCTCCTGTGAGCATTAAGGAAGCCAAGCATCTAATGCCATAATCTATGTAAATCTTTCTAATACAAAGTTTAAGCAACTTAACATATCAGCCCCAAATAGAAATATAGTCACATAAGATGCAAAAGAAGCCTTATAACTGGTAGTGTTATTGTACTTCATTTCTTATTTTTACAAAGGATAATTCAGTACTATTTTTCTTGGTATCATCTCTTTTCCACACCCAATTCCAAACTCCCTTTCCTCCAATTTGGCTTCCTGTACAATTTTGCTATTACTACTTCTTTTTTTAATTTCACACTATAAAATTTTAACCGGATCAGAACACAAAAGAAATGTTTTCACAATATGACTCATGAAAAAGAGGTAGAATTCTATCCACATTTCTTTATTAGGCTATTCATAAGCAGTTAAGATACTAGCAATAAATACCAGTGGTTCAGGGGGTGGGGCATTTTCACCTAAAACGAGAGATTACTTTCGGTTAATGGCCTAAAACAAAACAGAGATGTTTTAAGTTTAAAATTTGCTTATTTTAATATTTAGCTATAGAAAATTTCACTGAAGAGTGATACTTTGTAAAGGTTTAATCTAAAATGCTATTTTTCTAATCAAATCTAACGGGACTATAAATCTGCTGAAAGATTTTATATCAAGTCTTGTTATAAGCACATAAGGGAAAATGCATTTCTTCATCAAGATTAACATAATTTCCAAAAACAAAGAAAAGGATAGATTAAAAATATATAATTTTAATTGATCTGCTAAATGCTAAACTGTATTAACAAAACTGTTTATACATTGGACATTTCAGTCACAGTATCCAATAACATTAATGCTATAGCTAATTCTTGTTAGTTAAATTAGGTCATAGAGCAACAGGTCATCTATTACTAATGGAAGCTCTGTGGTTTATCCTTTATCTAACAGGTAATTACTATGATATAAACATTGGGAATCCAAAGGGTCAAACGAAGATAAAAACACACAGCCAGAGACTAAATACAGTGGCACCAATCCTTTTCAAGGATTTATGGGCAATAAAGGAACAGGAACTCAGTTTCCAAGGAAACAGGATCAGGGAAAGATTCATTTAAAGATAACACCCTGGTTAGTGGACCCAAAAAATAAAAAGGAGATTCCCCTGGCTGGGACTACAGAACACAGTCAACTGAGATAAAAAACCCCGTTTTAGAAAGAAAAATACAACATCAACTAGGTTTAAAGTTTGACTTAATAATGATAACCAAGTTACTTTATTATTTGTCCCCCATATACAGACATGAACAAATCAGTAAGTGGGAGAGTCTGAGGGAAAGGTTAGAGAAAAGTGGTCCTAGCTATACATGAAGTCAAGGAGCCAAAAAAGTTACTGGCCAACTAAACCAAAAAAGGTTTGTCAAAACTACTACTGCAGTTCTCTAGCTCCAATCATACTAGTTGGGGTGGGGGGTGAGAAACAGAAGGTACTGAAGCTGGTAATGAAAACATTAAACTGAAGATAAAATGTCTTGTCTATTAATACATAATTCTTCCTTTCCAAATATATTTTTCCTTAGTTGGGCAATAACCTAATCTAGAAGCAATTTATCTCAAAACAATCAATCTAAAAGTAGCTTAAACCAAGAATTTAGAGAAAACTGCATTAAGCTTGGAAAAGCCAGTAACTCCAAGATACTCCGTAGCAGGAAAAATAAAAACTGTATATACTCACTAATGTAAATATATACGGATGAGGATTGACAAAACTACAGACAAGACCCCAAATATACTAGACAAAATAAGCAAATTTGATAACTTCATAATTATCAGATTCTTATTAATCAGCATTTCACCAAAAAGGCACTGGAATTATTCACCAGACTTACCCAGTAAAAGTATTTCTTATTTTATTCCTATGTTCCAATGTCCAACAAAATTCATATAACTAGATTAAGCTACTAAATTAAAATCCATATTTGCCAGAATCTAGTTAAATAAATCTTGTTAACTTGATTTTTTTTCCCCTAGGGTTACATTATACTCTACACCTAGGAATATAAATTCATTCATTTCTGGATCTGCCTATGAAGACATCTGCAATAAATATTAAATTCCTAAATCATAATATAGAGGAAATACCATTAATTTGATACAGTAGACATTTGAGATGATTAACAACTTATACAATATAGCTTAACAAGCCACTAAAATATTAGCATTACAAGCATATTTTAAGATTTGAGCTTATGAGATTATGAAATTTAAGACCCTATTAAACCAACATATGTATATTCTTAAAAGCATATTTATAAAAATCTAATCACTAAAGAGTTGAAAAATGTGATTCTATTCCCTAATCATAAAATGAATCTGAAATTCATTCTATACCTGAAAATGAACATTATTCTAGGCAAATATTTCCTTTCTAAAATTCTCATCATATTAACTCCTGCTAAGAGTGTCTTGAATGTGAAAAAAAAGTCCAAGAGTATAAAGCCAGAAATATTTTGCAATGTTCTGCAATGATTTACAGTCTCAAATGGCCTTTAGTCAATTACTCAAAAACCAAGTTACCAAATAACAAATCAATCAAAATTAAATTCAGTGAAAATCAATTTGCCAATATGCTAACAAGTAAGCTATTATAATTGAAGACAAATCATTGGCAAACTGACATACATTAAATTAGACAAGTGTTTACACATGTAGTTGAGGGAGGGTTTGTGAGAAAGGGTGTTATTGAGTTAATTTGTGCACTACTAGGTACCTGTCAAATATTATACACTCTCGGGTACAATATCTTTATGTATCGGCTCTGATAATTGTATCTTTCTTATCCACCTGAGAAAGTGAATCTATCTGTAAACTAAGAAAAGAAATGGCTGAAGGGGAGAAGCCCACTGTGTAATTAGAAAATCTCTGGCATTTGTTGTATTTGGCATCTGAAACTCAGAAAATATAAGAAAATATCATAATCCCACAAAGATGAAAGCCTTACATAAATCAATCTAGGGTCATAGTATTGCCCCACTTCAAGGGCACCATTCTCATTGTATCTCTGAATGAATGCCATTACTCACAGTATAACGTGAATGATACCATTTGGAGTTATTCAACGAAATGGTATTACATTGAGCTTGGATAATTCCTCTCCAAAAAGAGTTGATACACGCACACATATTTTTAAAAAATAATCGAGTGCTTCTGGTTTATTGGTTATGTAGTAAAGTGGCTATCAAGAAATTGGTTATTGAGCAACAACAAAAAACCAAGAATCAGAAAAAGACTTTGCTCTTAGATTAAAATTAAATAATCTGTATATGACTGTGAACTTAACTTCTTAAAAGAATTGTCCCATTTTTCCAACTAAAGAAAATATGTGTAATATGCTTGTTACTTCAAAAGATTTTTCAAATTGGTATTTTTTTAACTGAAGTATAGTCAGTTTATAATGTTGCATCAATTTCTGGTGTACAGCATACTGTTTCAGTTATACATATACATACATATATTCATTTTCATACTTTTTCATTATAGGTTACTATAAGATTGAATATAGTTCCCTGTACTACACAGAAAAAAAACCTGTTGTTTATTTTATATACAGTAGTTAGTATCTGCAAATCTCAAACTCCCAATTTATGCCTTCCCACTCCCTTCCCCCTCTGGTAACCATGTTTGTTTTCTATGTCTGTGAGTCTGTTTCTGTTTTGTAAATAAGCTCGTTTGTGCCTTTTTTTTTTAAGATTCCTCATATGAGCGATGTCATATGGTATTTTTCTTTCTCTTTCTGGCTAACTTCACTTAGAATGACAGTCTCCAGGTCTTTCCATGTTGCTGCAAATGGCATTATTTTATTCCTTTTTATGGCTGAGTAGTATTCCACTGTATAGCTATACCACACTTTTCTTTATCCAGGCATCTGTCGATGGACATTTAGGTTGTTTCCATGTCTTGGCTATTGTAAACAGTGCTGCTGTGGACATTGGGGTGAATGTATTTTTTGAATTAGAGTTCTCTCTGGATATATGCCCAGGAGTGGGATTGCTGGATCATATGGTAAGTCTATTTCTAGTCTTTTGAGGAATCTCCATACTGTTTTCCATAATGGCTGCATCAAAGTATATTTCTACCAACAGTGTTGGAGGGTTCCCTTTTCTCCACACCCTCTCCAGAATTTGTTGTTTGTAACCCTTTTAATGATTGCCATTCTGACTGGTGTGAGATTTGATCTGCTGCGGCTGACAAGGGCTTAATTTCCAGAATATATAAACAGTTCATACAACTAATAAAAAAAAAAAACCCAATCCAAAAATGGGCAGAAGATCTAAACAAACAATTCTCCAATGAAGACATACAAATGGCCAACAGGCACATGAAAAAATGCTCAATATCACTAATTATCAAATTGATTTTTAAAAATAATGAATTCCAGGACTAAAAAGGATTCTATAACTTCTAATAACATTTTTTATATATAAAACATAGACAGTACAATTGGGACTATTATAACATAGTTTAATTACTCCTCTGTGTATACACTGCCTTGATTGACAGAGTCGGAATTTTTTTTTAAATTTTTTTCAGAGGCCAACTGTTTTGCCCTTTTAAAAAAAACATTTCAAAAAAATTCCTTGCTCACTTGTAGCTATTCGAACAAGCAACATACTAGCTAACATCATATCATATAGCTAGAAAGGACATTAATAATCTACATTAGTATTTCTCAAACCGTGTTCATCTAATTCTGAGATAAGTAGCATTCCAAAGGGAAAGAGGGGAGAATTTAATAATTAAAGAGATTTGGTAATGCTGGGTTAAACAAGTTCCCTCAGAGCCTCTAACAGTTTAATAAGCAACATGAATCTCTGCAAGGGGAACACAATATAAAGCATTTTCCTAACTTACTTGATTATGGAATCTACTGGTATATCTCACTGAGCCAGTATCTTGAAGAACACAATAATGTAGACCAATGTCTTTCTACTTAACAGATCTGCATACTGAAGCAGAGATGTTAAATGCTAAGTAATACTTCGCATCTACTAGGATGGCTGTGAAAAAAAAAAATGAAAAACACACGCTGGCAAAGATGTGGAGAAAATGGAATCCCCTTATGTTGCTGGTGGGAACACAAAATGGTGCAGCCACTGTAGAAAAGATTTGTAGTTCCCCCAAAAAGCTAAACAGAATCACCATATGACCCAGGAACTCCACTCATAGGTCTATATACGCCAAATAATTGAAAGCTAAGACTCAGATCCTTGTATGCCAATGTTCATTACAGCATTATTCACAATAGCCAAGTATCCATCAATGAATGAATGTATTAACAAAATGTAGTATAACTTGCAATGGAGAATATTCAACCACAAAAAGGAATTAAGTTCTGATACATGCTACAACATAGATGAACCCTGAAAACATGCTGAGTGAAATAAATCAGACACAAAAAGACAAATGTATGATTTCACTTATAGGAATGATCTAGAAGAGTTAAATTCATAGAGACAAAAGGAATTTGGGGCTGGGGTAAGGAGAAAATGAGGAGCTGCTGCTTAATGGTTACACAGTTTCAATCTGGGGTGATAAAAAAAGTTTTAAAAGTAGTGTGATGGTTGCACAACATTGTGAATGTAATGCACACTGATTTGCACACTTCAATGGTTAAAATGGCAAACTTTATGTTATATAAATTTTATCATAATAAAAAAGTTACATAGCTAGCTAAAATGGCAAAGTCAAAACTAAACCCAAAGTCCTCTCTTAATCCGTTGTTTTCTCCAGTAAATCATAGTATTTTCAGGGAATTCTTGGCCAAGTGATTTATTTATCACTTATGTATTTACCTCATAGAGGTGGCTTCACATAAAAGAGGATCTATAAGAAAAATAAGTATAATTAAAAATGAAAGTAAGAATACTAACTTTATTAATTCAAATGGCAATCACTTTCAAATTTTGAGCTAATTAGGATAGAGGGAGAGGGACAAATGATTACTTCAAAACAAACTTGTAACTATATAAAATTATCAGAATATACATATACTTATTTCTATGCCATCAAAAATATATGTATGAGTAAGATTAATTAAAGTATTTATATCCTATCTAACATGAATTGTTACTTATTTTTGCCAGTGCCAAGAAATAAAAAGGTAAAGAACTAGATTTCCCATTTCAGATAAATCAGAAGTTTCTCGAATATTTTCTATAGATTACAAATATTCTACCACAATTGTTTCATTAGCAAAACAGTCCTATTATTCCCATAAGTATATGTTTTTATAGACATTTTCTTATGCTGATTTATTGTAAATTTTTAACAATAATTTTAGCTTCCTAGCACTAAAAATTTAAGTAATAGTCATTCTCTTAACAACTTATAAACATTCTTCAAGGAAAATTACAATCCTTTGACCTTTGAGAAGTAAAGTTGTTCTGAATTTGTTGAACTTGAAATACCTTCCTAAGCTATTTAAATACATACTTACTTTTAGAATTAGTAACATTTACATTTAAAGCTCACAGAAAATCTATCACAATTTCCTAGTGTAGAAAAAAGCAATTCAGGTAATAAAATTACTCTGATTTCTAACCAAATTATTGTGCTTTTTCAATCACAATTTGTTTAGTATAAAGCCCAAACCCAAAATAACAATAAACAACAAACAATAAAAGGCATCTCTTATAAAACTTATACCAAACACTATTCAAACTATTAAATACAACTAGCAAATGTTTTCTTTATCTGTACCCAAGATACCATATGCAATAAAAAAATGCTAAATGTCTGAAACAAGCTTCACTTATTCTGCAAATTAGGTTGCTTAAAACGTTAAAGGTCTTCAAGCTTAGTTATTCACCAACTCCCTTTCTCATTATCTAGAGAGAAAATGCATTCTTTTAAAAAGAAGCGCTCATCTGTGGAAGCTTTCTAATTAACTTGGTTCAAAGCATGTGCAAGATGGCAGTTTTCTACACTGTTTCAGCATTTTAATTGGCAGAAAATGCTTAGCGGCCTATTCACAACCCCCCTTGGTAATTAAACTAGGGTCAACTCTATAACTAAACGAGCCAATCTTGTGAAACAAACGATTTCTACCAAACACAGTATATAGCATATTTGGTTTACAGCAGTCTATGAACAGTTAATGAGGTAGTAGCTGTGTCACTATGGGAGATTTATACAGAACAAGTTAACCTTTCTTAATGGCGCAGCAGTCATTAAAAATAATTACTAGCAGGGCATTCTCTCTAACAATTATTAACATCTATCAGGACATAATTAATTCAAGCTTTACTTCTGACAATGCTAATAACCACCTGCAAACCACTAATCAATATTCACTATTAGTAATGCATTTGTTTTCAAAGCAAGTACAATTTCCTCTAAGGCTGTTTAGATTGAATAAACTGTAATTTTCAGTATTACTATAGTCAAGCATCCGTCAATAGCATTGTTAAAATATACAGATTATGTCAGTATCACAACATAAGACAACTGTCATAATCCACAGCTGATGTGAAAACAATGAATGAGTTTTTTCAAAGTCTTAAAAACAGAAAAGGCTTAGTTCTAACTCTAGATGCCACAATCTTGTCAGTCTCCATTTTTCCCTGTAAAGAACAAATACATTTTATTTTTAATTAAGTTAATAATCTTAGACCTAGCTGCCCCTTTTCTCCTACCACAGTGAGAATTTATAAGCACCTGAGAGAGACTGTAGCTCTCAAGGTGTTTACTCATCTAGAAAGATCAATGAGCATGAAGCCTGGAAAGGGAAGATATTTCATCTAACCAAAGTTCAGAATTCAAGTCTAGTGTCTGGACTCACTTTCTCCCTCTTTACAGATCTCACCAGACTGAAGCCAGCTTTTCTACCAGAAGATTACTCTTGGATTTTTTTTTTTTTAATGCCTGATCTATACAATACTTCCTTATACCAAAATTTACCACTTTCCCGTCTATGACTACACTGTCTGTCAAAATACTACTAAATATAACTAAATAAAGCGTCCTTCTTATCTCCTTGTCGCTTACTTTCTAGCAAAGCACACTTAAGAACCTTTTTAGCAGGAAGCAGTAGAGCAAGCACAGGAGACAAGCACAGTGGCTACAACCACAGGCTGTAGATGGAGAATATGCTCTAGTTCCTATCAAAGCTCTGCTACCTGGCAGCTATGTGACCTTCAAGTTACTGACTTCTCAAAGCCTCCCTTCCTCAGTGAACAACAACAAAAAATAATAGTGCCTATCTCATGAGTTTAACAAATTAAATAGTTCTTGTAAAAGTGTTTAAAATAGCACATGGTAAAGTTCCAATAAATATAGGCTATCTTACTTTATCTATCCTGAAGTTATTTTCCAATTACAAAGAAATTAACCAAGAAAAGGTAGGGACCCAAGACAATCAGTTATAAACTGAGAGCATTTCCTTTTACATGTACTCTTTCAAGCTTTAAGGAATATTTCTATCTCAAATAAAACTTATATACTAGAATGTGATATTCTTAAACATGTCTACCTTATTACTACACTATGAATTTTTTTTAAATGCTTTTTCGATCTTTTATCTATTCTATCAGAATTCCATTTTCAGTCCATATTCATACACATCAATTTAGTCATTTTAATTAGTATGCAGTAGCACCACTACATCTTGGCCATTTCAACCAGAACTGTGCTAATCATGATTTTGCACACGATGAAGTTCATGAAATCCTCCTCATTCTAAGAACACTGTATTATCAAAGTACACTAGGCTGAATGGCTAGTGTTCTTCCTGGGTTATAACTCAAAGCTTACAAACTAGTATCAAACAATTTATTCATTTAATCAATATATGAGTGCTTACTTTTTGCCCAAAGTACCCTTTATCGTAGGCATTAAAGATGTTGAGATAAAAGACCCAGTCACTTCCTTTAAGCAACTTTAGTCCAACAAAAACAGATAACTAATCCAATTATTAAGATCCTCAAACTCTGTACCATGATGGAGATATCTGGAGGGTGTCAAGGTAGGGAACTTAATTAAGCCTAGTGTGGTAAGTTATCTCAGAGGGGCTAATGCTTGAGGAACCATAGTAGTCAGTCAAGTTGAAGGGTTGAGAATGTGAAAAAGCAGAGAGGAATGAGAGGAAAAAAGCATAATCTATTATCAAGAGTCTGTTACAATTAGAGCTAGGAGGGAAGAAATTAATGGTGGTGAATAAAGATGGAAAGGTAGGTAGGCAGGGATCGTATTCTGGAAAGCCTGATTGGGAAAACAAAAAACAAACAAAAAAAGCCCATTCTGAACTTTGAAAAGTATAGCATAGTGTAGTATCCTAAAATATATGAGGAAAAATATAACTATCACAACACATCAAGTCCATGTTCTCATAGATATTACTGCTTACAATACTAAAAAAAAAAAAAAAAAGTGTAAAAAAATACTAGAGATCTAATGAAAACAGTAAATAGTATAAACCTATATGGCAAAAAATCACAAAGGTGGTATCAGAATTAACTAAATTTGGAAGATAACAGCATAGTGACCGCCCGGAACATATACCAGGAAAACTTCAGGCTTGGTGGGTCTTATCATTTATTAGGCTGAGAATTGTGGGCAAGTTACTAAATTTTTCTATACCTCAGCTTCCTTATATATAAAGCAAAAATCATGTAATAGTTCCCTCATATAAGAACAGCTTATTAAAATTCAGTGGGGAAAAAGCAAATAAAACACTTAGCATATAGACAACAAAATTGTTAAACCTGAATCCTATCGCTATCACACACTAGCTCTGAGACCTTGGGAAAGTTATTAAGAGTAATACTTGCCACCCCGTGGACTGTTACTAGGAGTAAATGAACTGAGTTTATAACAGTGCCTGCAATAATGTGTTTCTTAATAAATAAAAGAAAAATATATTAACTATATGCTATCACTAAAAAAAAAACCCTGTATCAGAGAACCTCATTTGCATTCTAGAAAGATAAATCTAGCTTAAATGCTAAGCATGACCTACAAAGGGAAGGGACCAAAAGCAGAGAGGGTTCTGAATTTATTTCAACAATTCAGTAAAGAACCAAGGAGGACCAGAATTAGTTATGACAGTGTAGATAGAGTTGGAAGATATTTAAAACTCAACTGGACCTAATAACTGATTATACAAGGGAAAATAACAAACAAAAATTAAAAAACATAAGAGGAAAAAAGTCAAAGATTTTCAGATTTTATCAAAAAAATGCACTGGAATGGCATTTGAGATTAAGTAAGAGGTACAAATTTCATGTGGAGTGGAAATTGTGGAAATACTAGGTAGGAAGAACATGTTAACATCATCGTGGAGTTATCTAGCCAACTGGATACACTGAAAATAGCCTAGAGAGAAATTTTAAAATAGTTTTGGTTTCACCCATTTGGTTTTACTCTCTAGAAGTGCCCATGATCATGCTCATGTGCCAGCCTCCGGCATTTGTGAGACATTCCTAGCGTTTAACCACACTGGCTTCTCTTTTTACTTCCTTAAAAACTTGATAATCTTAGCTTTTCACTGGAGCCCCTCAACCCTGCTAAATGTTAAGCAATTATAACACCAAATAACTTTAATTAGGGGCCCCCTTATTAACATTTGTCCATAAAGAAGAATCCGTTTATCACAAATCTGTATTTCCTGTCTAATTTATTAGTTCTCTATCTGTAGCAAAACATTCCTGTGATGCCAGAAGAGATTAGTAAATTGTATTGTACCTTCTGTCTTCCTTCAATCTTTTCTAAACACACACACCTAAATATGATTAAAATATACTGAAAGTCACCAAAAGGAAAGCAATAATTTGGAATTATTTTCTAATTCAAATACATTGAAAAAAATAAGTGCAGAGACTCTACAGAGGAGAAAGAACTTAAATCTTTCTTACCTGATGCCCCTATATGTGCCTTATCTTCAGGAATCAGACTTCTATCCTTATTTAAATCTTCAACCAAGAGTCTGTCAAAATGCTCAATACAAAGTCTGCTGTCAATTTGATATAACAAAGCAGGGCAAAGGTATGTAAATAGATCACGTGAGATCGGAGAATTGGCACCATGACCATAGTATTTTAACAACTGAGTGACGTTCAAACACTGCAATGAAATTGATAAAACAAATTAAGTAGGAGTACTTTATGAAAATTATGCAGAAAAACAAATTACTGTATAGTAAAAAATATTTTAAATATTATTTGAAAATAACCTGTAATACACAAAGAATGCTTTCTGATAGGAACTTATGATAGGAATACATTCAACTTGATTACCCAAAATTTTTATGGATTTTAATCTTATGAAACATATAAAAGATAACGATTTTCTGCCATTGATAAGAATGACTTACACCTATAAGATTCTTCAGGGGTGAGGAAAAAAAATCACTTCCCTAGTCAAAATGCAATCATCAGTACTCAAGATTCTTATTTGTGAAAGTGTTAAATACACTTAAAAGTAATTTATTAACTTTATATTCAAATATACCAGATATGGACATTTCCACTACCTAAGAATCCCAAAAGAATGCTAAAAATCGGAAGATTAAAAAAAAGGCAGCTTAATCCACCAGTACTTTAAATGCAAAATACAACAAAACAAAGCAAAAAACAAGTAACAAAGAAATTTGGACCCATCATACAGTAAAAACAAATACCTAAAATTAAGGCAAAGGAGATGGCACTGCCTCTTTTTCATATATATGCACTCTGGTTGTTTATTTCATCATGGTACAAAAACAAATCAAAACATATAAGTAAAAAAATGATTCTTCTCAGGCCTTAACATGAGATACTAACCTATCCAATGCATAGAACATACCCAGAAATCCCGAAAAAATTCGTAATATGCATCGGATCTATGAGGATACAACATAATAAGTCTGATGATCCAGATCCCACAGTAGAATACAAAGAGTAAACATTAATGATAATGTCCAGTTATTATCAACCAAAGACTCCAGGATACTATGCATAGTAATAAATTAATGTATTTCTTTAAAAGTACACTAAAAATTTTTAATTTGCTAAAAAGCAAATATCTAATGATTTATCCAGGAAAGAAACAAAAGATATTTACTTAGATGTAAAACATACTTTAATAAGAGACAAACAACAAAGTTCAAGGTCATTTTCCATACTAGATGGTGTTGCTTTTTATACATATGAATAAACAGGTTCAACAATCTTCTCTAAACCATAATAAGAGCTAAAAATAAGAATAAATAAGGGTGTTGATACAATTTTAATGAAACAAAGATAAATGTTTTTGGGTGCATAGTTTTTTAAAAAACCAAGAAGGAACTGATCAAATGTGGAAATATTCAAAAAAGCATGAACATTTAGAATAAAAACAGAACTTCCCATTACTATTGGAGTTTCCTATTATTTTACCTTTTTGCATTTACCATACATCTATCATAAGCATAAGACAAAACTAATATCACAAGCAAGTAGGTCCAATGACAAAGTAACAGAGAAAACAAACCTACCACACGTGTAAAACATCTGACATTGGAGCTAGATCAATGACAGAACCATTCCATAGCTAATTTAGTAAGTTAACAGTTATGAAAAAGAAACTGTCTAGTCACTTCCCAAGAAAACAGGTTGAAAAAAAAAAAAAGGCTTCAATTTTCATGTATCTAGAATCAAGCTAACAGTAAAAACACATAAACTAACTTGGGGAGTCAAAATAAGTCTTAAGCAAGATAGTAAAATAAGGAACGAAAATAAGGGACACATTTCCTAATTACCTTTAAACATTTAGATTTGAGAAACCTGAGAACAAATAATGCATGTGAAAATCCAGGTAAAAATCTTTAATCTAATTTTGATTCCTTTATGTATTTTGTAATTGGAAATAAGTTCAAATACAGCTGTTTATTCCACTGTTACTTCTCTTTTTACCTACAAATAAAAATGCTTCACGATCACCTGAGAATTACGGAGCAAACACCGTTATGCTTACCTCATGTTGCCGGTCATCTTCATTATGATCTTTGTGACTAGCAGCTGAATAAATTGCACTTTTTTTAACATGCGGTGCTTCTCGTTTTCTAGTATGTCGAAGTTCACCTTCATTATCAGGATCAAGATCTTGGTGTCCATGACCAGGATCATGACCATTATGTTCTGGAAGACGTACATGAGAATGACCTGGGTTATGTACACGATCAGGTTTGTGGACCCGATTATGCTCATACTGTTCACCCTGATCATGGTTAGGGGGAAAACCTGGTGTAATAACCTCAGAATTTTCATTACTTTTCTTCCCTTTTCTCTTCCTCTTTCCTTTCAGTTGCTTGCTTTCAGATTGCTCCTGTGTTTTATTGGTCTCTGTTGAAGGTTCATGGCTAGGCTCCCCACGCTCACTGTGAGTAATGGAATCATTAGGAAAATGGCGAGTAGTGTTATGATCGAGGTGATGATGCAAACAATGGTGATGACATAAGCGATGATTACGGTCATGCATATGTTTATCATTAGATTTGACAGATACTTCAATTGTCTCTTTCTCTGGATCACACTTATGGTTTCTTTTTGTTGATACACTGGTCACAGTTTGATTTTCTGAATTTAAATGATTATGGGAATGCTGGTGGTTATGTGAGTGAAAATGCTTTCCCTCTTGAACTGCCAAAATATCTAAGTGAGAAACATGATCATGGCCAAGATCCTCATGATTAATCTCAACTACTTTTATCTCTCCAAGGCCCAAGTTTGTTAAAAGTTTCTCCAGACCAAAAAAGGATAATCTTCCATTTTCACCATAACGGTCAAAAAGTTTTTCAATATAATACTTTTTTTGATTTTCAGCATCCAGCACTGAAAATTTGCTTGACTCCGATTCTGTCATTCCACGATGGTGTCTGTGATGCTCTTCAGAACCATGGTCATGTTCTCCATGGCAATGGTTGCAATGATGGAAAATAAATGTCAGCAAACAAATGAGGCAAAATTTTGTGTGCATATGTACCTTCATCTCTATTTTTCCTAAAGGGAAAGAGAGACAAGCATTAGTTTATACTTATGCAAATTCAAAATAAACATAAACTTTCCCACAGTTGACAATCCACTAGGCAAATGTTTTACCCATTTCTTTCATAGCTACGAATTGTTTTCTCCTTCTCCAGTTCCCTATAAAAAGGCCCTTTTTATCAGAATAGTGTATATCCTTTCACATTAATACAAATCTGCTTAAAACTCACCTACAAGCCTACTCTGACTCTCTTTAAACACAACACTTAAGAGTCTATATAGGGAATGTTGGCTTCCTACCTATCTGATCCTTTACGAAAGTTTGCTGATCTCTGTTCTTTAGGTCCTGGTCAATTAGTCAATGAGATGAAATACAATGATAAAATGTGTAAGAATCAGAAAGAAATGAAACTGTCATTATTCACAAATGGCAGTCTTGGGTATGTAGAAAATCCAAAAGAATCTATAAGAATGAGTAAGTTAATTTAGTACACTTGTATATAAGGACAATAACCTGAAATCAATTCTATTTCTCTACACTGGCGATAATTAGAAAATGAAATTAGGAAATAACCCACGATCCTTTATAGTAGCAAATAGATATAAATCTAACAAAAGATGTGCATGACCATTTCATAAAAATAAAGGATCATGTATTATTGAGAAATGAAGGACCTAAATAAATAGGTTCTCATGTTCATGAGTGAATGAGATATAGATCCAATATAATTCAAACCAAAATCCCAGAAGTAATTTTATGAAAATTGATGGAGTATTTTTAATCTTTATGTGGAAAGAGAAAGGGCCAAGAATGGTGAAGACACTCTTAAAGAACACAATAGGAGCACTTACTCTACCAGTTACTAAAGACAGTGTTGGGGGGAGGGTATAGCTTAAGTGGTAAAGTGCATGCTTAGCATGCGTGAGGTCCTGGGTTCAATCCCCAGTACCTCCTCTAAAAATAAATACATAAATAAAGACAGTGTGATATTTGGTGTAAGAACAAACAAACAAAGTAATCCAAAAATAGAAAAGATTTTTCTTTTCCTTGGTGCTTGGTCAATCAGATTTCCATATAGAAGAAAAATAAATTAATTAAATTTGACCCCCTACCTCACATCATGTGTAAATATTAATAATAGATGGATTATAAACCTAAATCTAAAACAATAAATGTGAAAGTAATGAAGGGTCCAAAACTGTGCTGCCCAACATGGTAGCCTCCAGTCACATGCAGCTACTTAAATTTAAACTAACAATTAAAAATTCAGCTTCTTAATCACCCTATCTACATTTTAAATACTCAATAGCCACATGTAGCTCATAGCTACCATACTGAACAATGAAGATAAAGAATATATCCATCATTACAGAAAGTTCTACTGGACAACATGCTTTTAGAATATGGAAATACTATGTGAGTCAATTATGTAATTTTAAAGTTTTCTAGAATAAACAGGTGAAAGTCACTTTCACCCTATATTTTATTTAATCCATTATATCCAAAATATTACCATTTCAACATGTAAATATTATCATTTATTCATAACAAAAGTTACTAATAAAAATTTTACATTCTTTTTTAATACCATGTCTATGAAATCTGGCATGTATATTACACTTACAAAACATCTTTTACTTCAGACTAGCCACATGCGGCTACTGGCTACTATACTGGAAAGTGCAGATCTAGATGATTTATTTGGTAGATTAGCTTCAAGACCTTCGAGATACGACATAAAAAGCATTATAAATGAAAGACTGATAAAGTATACTACATTAAAATAAATCAATTTCTATTCATAAAGAGATATTATTAAGAGACTAAAAAGGCAACCACAGATTTGGAGACAATTACTGCAATGTTACCAATCAAGAATATATAAGGAATTTCTATAAATCATTATGAAAACTATGAGACAACTCCATGGGAAAATGGGTAGGAAATTTGAACAGGTGCTTCATAACAATAGCCAAATTACTAAGAAGCAAGGTTCTCAATCTCAATAGTAATCAGAAAATTATAAATTAAAATCACTAGTAGACATTATTATATACCCACTAAAATGAATAACATATAAAAGATGTAGGCAAGAATACTGATTCAACTGGAACTTGCATACACTCCTGGTGGGATTACAGACTGAACTGGTATCTTTTGGAAAACTGCTTGGCAGGATATGCCAGAAATTGACCACAAGCATATCCACTCACATAGCAATTCTACCCCTGGATATATGCTCAGCAAAAATACATGTACAGAACACCAAAAGGCTAAAAATGAAAGTTCACATAATCATTATTCATCATAGCTCAAAAAAGGAAAAAGCCCAAATGTCCATTAATAGTAAACTGGATAAATAAAACTGAACAATTTTACAATGGACTACTACATAGGAATGAAAATGAAATTACAGCTTCACATGTTAACACATATGAATCTCACAAATATCAGACTGAGCAAAAGATAACACTAAGGAAATCATAGGGCAAAATTCTACTTATATAAAGTTAAAAATGGGCAAAACTAAACCAAGACAATGATTACTTTTGAAAGGAAGATAGGGGCAATAACTAGAATTGGAAATTGTGGTTATGTTCTTTCTTTACTTGAGTAATGGTTACACAAACATGTTTACTTTGTGATAATTTATTGCACTTACTATACTCTGTGTAGTTTCCTGTACACATGTTGCATTTCAATGTAAAGTTTTTAAAAATCAATTTTCCTTCAGTGAAAACCAATTATAAAATGTAATTACAAACAAAAATTATTAGGCTCCTAGAAATAAGCAGAACAAGACCATTAAAAGGAGAAATTTATAAGACATTATTGAAGGATAGTCAAGAAGAATTATAAAAACTGGAGAGATACCACCTATATGAATGGATCAAATGGCGTAAGACATATAAAGTCTTCCCGAGTGTACATACAAATTTAATTCAAAGTCAATCAAAATCCTGGTAGTTGTTTGTTTTCGGTGAGACTGCACAAGCTCATCCAAAAATTCATATGGAAGAGCAAAAACCCAAGGACAACCAAGACAATTCAAAAATTAGTAAGGTAATAAAAACTTTTTATAAAGTTACACTAATAACAGAACTGGTACAGAGCCAGAAAGACAGACCAAAGGAGCAGAACAGAATTTAGAAAAAGAACCAATAACGTTGATTGTGAAAAAATGGTTCCTTCTCACGTCCTATACAAAAGTCAATTCCAAGAGGGTTAAAAATCCTGATGTGGAAAACAAAATTCTTAACAACTTTTAGAATAAAATATAGGAGACTATCATGACTTTAGGGTAGGGAAAGATTTTTTAGAAAAGACACAAAAAGCACAAATCTTAAAAGAAAATTTTGATTAAATTTAATTAAACTAAATTCTTTAAATATTACTCTACAATAAAGAATACAATAAACAAAGGTTATGACAAGTTATAGACTAAAAGATATTTGCAATATGTATGTATAAACAAAGATCAATATCCAGAATATGTAAGACATATATATATACATACATATATATCAATATGGAAAAAAACTCCAGTATGGCAGACAACTATGTAAAGGATATAAACAGGACAGATGGCTGAGCAGAGACATGATTACTAATAATCTAGATAATGCACCAAGACATTAAGAGGCAAAAATTAATATACAAAAATACCAGGTGTTAAGCAAAGATCTAATGTAAAGAAACAGAAACTAGGGTACACTGCAGTGGAAGCATATATTTGGGGAACTATTTGGGGAAGCAATTTAACATTTACTAAAGCTGAATATGACACTCTATAGCCCTCAAATTTCACTTGTATCTATCTACCCTAGAGAAACAGGAGACAAATTCAAGAATCTTTATTACAGTATTGTTGGTTTGTTTTTGTTTTTTTTTATGTTATCTATAACAGGATGCTTTGGTTGCAAATAACAGAATATTCAACTAAAAGTGGTTAAAACAAAGAAGAAAATTCCACATTAAAAGAGTTGGGAAAAATGGTGATTCCAGGACAATTACACAGTCAAATACTCAAATGCTCTCATCCTCAGATCTGTCTCTACAGAGTCTCAAGAAACAGCTATTGCTACAATCATCCCATCCTTGCAAAACCATATCCAAAGCTGGGAGGTTTATCTTCATGTCTTTTTTTCCAGGGGAAAAAAAAGTCTTTCCTGAAAGTCTCTCCCAGATTTTGCTTTACATATCTTTGATCAGGACTGTACTACACACCACCCCCTAAACTGGTAAAGGAAGAAACTACTATGATCGGCTTAGACAAATCAACATTCACTCCTTTGGGACTGGAAAGAAGGCATCTCTCCTATGTATATAGGAGGGCATACTCAAAGTAAGGAAAAAAGAGGTAAATGAGGAATGGCAGTTGACTATATAACCACAAGCGGCTTCCACAAACGTAAATGCCCATCAGTAGAAGGATAAATTTTAAAAATGGCATATTTATGTAATTAAAGATTACACTAAAGTTATAAATGTGTGACTCTGAAAGAATACATTACAGGCACAAATCTCAGAAACATAATTTAAAAAGTAAATTACAAAAAGATACATATTTCATATCATTTATACACAATTAAAATATGCAAAATACTTTACTTTGGGGTATATATACATGTAGCAAGAGCTTACATGGAAATGATTACAATCTGCAGAGTGGTCATCTTTTGAGGAAGAGAAGAAAGGAAGTCAGATGGTAGAGAGGATATACACATTTAGCTGCATCTGCAGTATTTTATTTCTTAAAAAGTGAAGGGAATCTGAAGCAATGTGACAAAGCATTTAATATTTGTTAAAGCAACATAATGGGATTCAGGTGTTTGTTATACAGATCTTCCTCAACTTACCATGTCTCAATGAAACCTAAGTTGAAAAATATCGTAAGTTAAAAGTGCATTTAATATACATAATCTATCAAACAAGGTTTAGCCCAGCATACCTTAAACAGAGTACTTACATTAATTAGCCTACAGCTGGGCAAAATCATCTAACACAAACCCTGTTTTATAATCATAAGTTAAATATTTCATGTAATTTATTGGACACTGCTGAAAACAGAAGGCTGTATGCATACAAAACGGTTGTAAGTGTATCACGTGTTGGCTGTTTACCCTCGTGATCGTGGGCTGACTGGGAGCTGCAGCTCACTGCCACTGCCCAGTATCACAAGACAGTATTGTACTGCATATCACGAGCTTGGAAAAAGATCAAAATTTAAAACACTGTTTTTTTCTACTCAATGCATATTGCTTTTGCACCACCATAAAGTCAAAATAATCATGTCAGAGACTGTCAGTATTCTGTTTACTTCTTTTAAGTTTGATAGCTAACCACCATCAGTGATTAATCAACATGTGTTGTAGGAGTAGCTATCATGGTTACCTGGGAACTTGTTAGAAATGTGAATTCTTGCACCCCACCCAGACCTACTAAATCAGGAACTCGAGTTGGGGTTTAACAGTGTTTCATCCAGTTTTCCTGGTGAGTCTGATGCTAGCTAAAGTTTGAGAACCACTACCTATACAAATAAATTTTAAAAACACACCAACTTATTTAAAATGATAATTAAATCAAATATTAAGACTACCTGAATACATTAGGTTGAATTACCACGTGGCTTCTGTGGGTTATGAATTTTAGAAAATAAGCAGTCTATAAAATATATATAATCCCAAAGCTACACTAACTTTGAGATTTTTTTTTCTAATCCAAACACTTCAGTTTCTTATACAGTTTCATGGATAAAGTCACCATTTAAAATATATCAATTTTACCTAAATACTAATGAAGATGAAAAGGCATGGATAACTAAGATGTTAAGCAGAAAGAGACAAGGTTACACTCCCTGTAATTACCTTAGTTTTCCACTAGAAGGTACTAGTGAAAGGTGATATTCTGAATGAATGTTGCTCTGTTCATCTGATATGTAAATGTCTGGCAGTTTCTTCAGTGTACATTATCTCACTGTCAAATGAATAGGTACAAGCAGTGGAAATAAAACATACATATACATTGATCAGGCAACATCAAATGAATAACTCCATGAAACACAAAAACTATGGGTGGTCTATGTAAGCTTTAAATTGCCACTGTGTGTCACTATAATTCAATAAAAAATGTTTAAAAAATTGCCATTTTGTCTCTATTTTTAAAATGTGTAGTTCTCAATTTGTTTACTGAAAAGATTCTAATATCTTGAGTCCCCTAATCATTTACATTTAAGAGAGTACCATAGGAATGCAAATATGAGTGACATCATAGGGGTAATATTAAACCTGTGCTAAGTATTTTTTTAAAGTAAATCATTCATAAACTTTGCAACCTTTGTTCAGAACAACTATAGCAGATGTGTACCTAAGAATCACTTGGATGAAGTATGCATTTGTCAGCATATACTAAGCAGCTATTGCAAAGAGACCTCAAAGGGCAGTCGCCTAAGAAACAAGCAAGTTTCCTTCTTAAAAACAGTCCAAGTTTGACTGCTCCAGGTCTGTGAGCAGCTCTGCTCCAATAATTGAGAGAGACATTGGCCTTACTTGGATGCTATTCTAGCCAGCGGTAAAACACAAACAATGGAAGTTCAGGTTCAGAAATTTCTTAAGCAGTAAATGAAGTAGATACTGCTTGCATCACTTCTCACATTTCATTGGCAATAACTTAGTCACATAGGTTCAGTCAATCAAATAAATAAGGAGACTGGGAAATAGTCTCACCTACCATTTACAGTTTTCCAAGTATTATAGGGAAGTTAAGGATCCTTTTCTATCCACAGCACAAAGACCATCTTTGGGGTGGAGAGAGGAATGGGGGAAATGTTGCCCAAATCCATTTACTACTCAACCTCAGATATTGGCCTCTACAGGACTGTTTTGCCATAGCCAAAATCTTCTGTTGTCCCTTATGTTTTGCAGTTTTCTAAGCTTTGTGCATTGAGAATGTTAGTTTTATAACTGGTTTTTTTCTCAATTCAGCAAATACACATTGAGTTATCTACCAAAGACTTCTGGGTATATAGACATCTATGCATGATTCTACTGCACAAAACAATGAATTCTGGAAAATAGCTAGTAGTTGCCACCACACATTTAATTTCATCTTTTGTTATTGATTTTCAATATATCATCGTAGTTAAAAGTTTATTCTATCATTGTATAATATCTACATTAAGTACATAATTCACAATTAAGTACTTTAATCGTTGTGCTAGTTAATTACATTACTTCTGATGCAAATAGATGGCTCTGCATGCAAAGAAAAAAATGAGATTCACTAATATTTTCCTGTAAAATTCACTAATATTTTAACATTAACATCAGAACTAAACACTTATTGAGGACAGTGGTTAGCCTTTGTTGTGAGAAATGACCAGGAGGAACCATGCAGGAAATTCTGGGTTGCAGTTGGTGTTCTATCTCTTCCCCTGGGTGCTGGTTACATGGGTGTGTTCACTTCATAAAAATCTGCTGAAGTATACACTTAACATTTGGGTAGTTTTCTAGAAGTGTGCTACATTTCAGACAAAAGTTAATTTTTAATCCCCAAAGAATATGTATTTCAACTTTCAATTAGTAAAATTAGTAATAGGCAGTTTCTACAAACAGACCCTGAATCATACCCAAAGATGAATTTCATTTAACTTTTTAAAATAGTTTAAGATTCACAAAAAGTTGTGAAAATAGTTCAGAGTTTCCACGTACTCTTTACTCAATTTTCCCCAAGGACAACATTTTACATAATCAATAGTACATTACAAAACCAGGAAACTGACATTGATATAATACTATTAACTGAACTACAGACCTTATTCTAATTTAAACGGTTGTTGCATGCAGTCCTAAAAATTCTGCAATAGAAAATCCATTTCTCAAACAGAAAAAAAAAAGTATCATTAGTAACCAAAGGATCTTGCTTAACAAAATATAGGATTATACTGAAGAAAGGTTAACTAGAACCTTAAAAGTAAGTAATCAGGGATGATAACCTCCATAAGTTCTATAAAGGCTTACAACATTTTTAATTACAGGCTTTCTGTTGTAGTTCTTCCATATAAAATGCTACATAATAAATTTTTCAATTTTTAAATAAATAAAATTGAGCAGCTACATCAAGAACAAACTGAAAATACACTAAATGCTAACATTACAAATCCATCTACAGATATTTTGTCTCAAGAAAAATAATTATCTTTATTCTATATAGATGAACGTAACAGGGCCTTAGAAAGTTTAAGATGAAAAAAATCGTTAAGTATAATTAGCTAAACATTCTTATTTTATACACAGGAATCTAAGACCCAGTGAAGGTATACAATTAGATTAAAGTGATTTCAAGTTTGTGGCAGTCCCCTGACCTGAAAGTCAAAGGTCCTTTCTGCTACACCAGCATATCTATATATAATTTAAAATCAGAACACTGTGAGATAATTACTCATGCAACCCATCTAAAATATACTACCAAAACATTTTAAAGGGAAATCATCTTTAATACAGTCAGTATAAAAAAAGTCAACAAGAACATCACTAGCTTACTTAACAAAATGATTGATGTAAGAAAAATTACTAATGAACACTAAAATAATTCTGTTTCCAGCACTTGGTTCCTTTTACTGGAGAGACCAACTAAGTAGATATCCTGTGTGTAATCTACTCAACTCATCTGACTGAAAAACAGACTTTTACTCAAGGGAGTATTTTTTAAAGGAAAATGTAGACCAAATGAAAGAACCAGAAGTTAGTATCTGTCTCAGGCTCTGTCTCTCACACACATACCCACACAAAATACATATATATGTAAACTAATAATCAGAAAAAAATACTGTAAATTGCTAGGCAAGGTTTTAAAACTAGCCATTTCAGTGTTCCAGATTGGTATTCTGAAGGTCAATAAAGTAGAAACCAGAAGAAAAATTACTAAAACCCTCAACCTAGATTATATAAATATATCATGCATTAAGTAAACTTAATGTGAAAATTCATTTAATAAATAAATGTACACAGTATCTTAATTTCATAAAGGACTTCATTTTTTTCAAAGATTTCATAGTAGTTTCTTTAAATAATGGTAGAAATTAGTTTTATTTATATCCTGAATCGCATAAATACAAATGGTATTTTTATCACTGAATGACTTCCATCAATCTTTTTCCATATTGACAGGAGTGTAGGTAGTCAGATACCAATTTAGTTTCCTTCTGTGATTCAGTAGTAGTACACACAAACTGGGTGAGAAGCAATGAGACTGCATACTTAAGAAATACTACCTAGGAGCCAAAGATCTCAGTTAGAGATCTGGTTCTGCCACTTCCTGGCTCTAAGATACTGGGCAAGTCACTTATGACCATTTATAAAGTGGGGATATTAATCCCTGGTCTATTTCACAGTAATTATGAGAACCACGTAAGATTACATAGATCCTTTTTTTAAGTGGTAAAAGGTTTAAATGTTTTTCCACTTTATTTGTAATGTTTAAATGCTATTTAAGTACAAGTTATTAATAGTAATATAACTTGGATCCATTTTACATCCCATTTCTGATATATCTACCCAATGTAACATCTTGTACATAGAACATAACCAACAGTTGGAAACCTCTCATTACTCCCAGCACTGTCACTGTTTCCCCTGTGTTGCAGGGGAAATAGCTCCTACACATATCCAGCAATTGAACTAATCTATATGAAATGTATACTTTGTAAATTATATTAACCTAAGCTATTACCACTATTTCTATTAGGTATTATGGATCTTTCACTTAACTTCTGAAAATAGAACCAGGGGAGGGAAAAGTCCCTTCGTTTTGATTTCTTCCAAAAAATGCTATCAAAAATATTCCAAGAGCACATGCAGCTAAGTTAGTACAACCAAGACCTACTCTCGATTACAGGAGGCACCCAATTCACTAGTATTTGAGAAAAAGTTGGAAAGAATTGTGTCATACCACACAACACTGTAAAATGATTATAAATCAATAAAAAATGTTAAAAAAAAAATAAATAAAATAAAAGGAAAAAGGCAAGGAAAAAAAAAAAAGAATTGTGTCATACCAATTCCACTGGCATTATAAAATGTTCAAAGCATAAAGTTATTTCAGTAATGAGGTCTCATCAAGAAACGCAAAATCCTTACAGCTTTAAGTTCTGCTTTTTCATTTCCCTACTTTCCCAGCTACCTAATCTACTAATGCCACAGTCTCAGTTTGGAAGGTCAATGTAGCTATTCCTCCAAAATAAGCACAATCTCTAATAATTACCCAGACTCATTCATATAAAAATAGTGGATGCATGCTAATTGAGCTTGGGCAAAATTCAGTGCTCCTCTTGTTTCACTAGCTTTTTCTTTTTAAGAGAAAGAATATAAACACCTGAGCCTTGAATTAATATACAAAATTAAGCAACCACACGTATCTATCTTTATTGCACTCAAAACATTCATGTACAAAAGCTGTATTTTCTCATTAAATGTCAAAACAACTAACTATCTGAAGTCTCCACTTTTCGAGCTTTCACTACAGGGAGCCTAGAGCAATATTGTAGAAAGCCACTTATGATGTTCCTGTGTCTGTTTTGCTGTTTGTGAATACAAAGAACATCTGAGATTAGTGTATGTATGGGCCAGGGTAATTTCACCAGTCATAAAATATTGTGATGTCTTTTAAGCCACTAAAATGTTACAATTTTAGTTACCCTTTCAGTAAACAGGCTTCAACCTCTTTCCACTACAAATGCATGTAAGAACCTACACAACGTGTATCACAAAAAGGACTTAAAGAGTGCTAACCTTAGGATGTGAAATAGACACACTCCTTCTCCCTTCAACCTGCACAGTTATGTTCTCCTTTGACTTGTCACCACTGGCAGTTGCCTTCATTCTAAGAATAGTTACTGCCTTCAAATCTTTATCACTCCATGTATCTTCACTCTTCCCTTTATTTTCCTTTTTCAGCATCTTGCCACTGTTATATATGTCCCTGATTTTGTACCAGCTTGCCCTTCATAAGCACTGCCAGTAAAATGATCTTTCCTTTCCACAGGTCAGGAAGAAAAAGAGAAATCACAGAATGTCCAGAGCAATCTTTTTTAACATTAACATTTTTTGAAGCTGCTGACAACACAGGCTACTTCTTCACTAGGGAAGCTTTCCGTCTGATTAATTTCAGCTATCCTTATAGTTACTTTAAGCCATCAAAGTCCTCCTAATTGTTGAACAAAGTGAATTGATTCAGTTCTGCCATACAGCAGCATCTTACAAAAGTATAAGTCAAATGTTAAAGCTACTTAATTTTTACTAACAAACAACCAATTTCACTATCAATTATCAATCTATCTTATCATCAAGTTCAATACTGTCCAACATAAAGAAAAGTATATAAATTCTTATTTAAACAGAGTCTTCTTGGGACATATTCTCTTACAGAATCACATTCAGCTATACAGATGGGTAGATTTTGTGACATATAGGCACATAAAAAAAGAAAAAAAAATTAAGAAAATTATTAATAGTAGGAAAAAAGTTGCACAGGAAAGGAAAAAGTTAACAGTTTATTACAATGGCCCAGTACTAAGTAACACAGTCATAAAAATATAACACTATGTATTGTTCTAAACCAAAATTACAATATAACTGTACTGAAAAACTGGGGTATAGGAAACTAGAAGGTACATGGTAAGGTGGGAAGAGTGCTAAATCCTCATCTTTCATTAAACATATAACAATTAAAACTGAAAATCAACAAGAACAGGTTGGACACAAGGCAGTAAACAGCAAAATAACCAACCAAAGGAACTAAAGGAGCTCCTTATCTCTCTAGGCAGAGTATGAAAGGAAGACAGGGGACTGATTTTCCTTTCCCTAAAATCTTCATAGAACTATTTAATTCTTTAAACGATATTCATGTATAACTTTCAAAGAAACTAAAAATTAAAGTCAGAAATTATAAACCTTAACATTTCTGTTAAACAAAATCACATTATGTCACATGTGGAAGAAGATGAATTAGTTTCAGGATTTTCACAAGCATTTGTAAAGTTTTAATAACAGTATGTAACCATTTTAATTTCAATTTGTGCTATTATTTTTGGTTACTTGTTTGGGTAAGTCCACGATGTGGGGAAAGACTACAAAAATTTGAACACATTTCTGGTCTTGTTAACATACTTCAAAATTGTTTTCTAGAGAAATTAAATTTGGTTATACTGCCACCAGCAGTATAATCACAGCATTCTCCTTGGTAGTGGTGTATCACTGATTTTGGAACAAGTGAAATTACCTTATCCTTGCTGATGCTTTTAAAATTATTCCTCGTGTCTCAATATTTGTATAAACCTATAAGCTTTCATATAACATGGCTTGATCATATTTTCTGCAAACACCTTCAGTTTTGTCCAGTGCCTTTTTACTTTGATTACAATGTTCTCCCTTTCATGTAGAGGTGCTTTCATGTACATGCATTGAAACCTACAAATTTTTTTGCAATTTCTTCTGTGATTTCTAAATTTAAGAAGTTTCTTCTCCCTATATTTCATATATATTTTCTTCTTAAAAAAAGGTATAATTAAAACTAACATGACCCCTAACATTCATTTTTTTTAGGGAAAATAAAACATCCACTGAACTAACAATATTCTTGCATATTTACCTGTTAACTAAGAAAGTTAACATTTTAGCCTCAATAAAATTTGCAATTTTTAAGCAGAAATATTCATAAGAAAAGCTTTAACATTTGTTTTTTAAATTATAAATTATATTGTATGTTATATAATATTGTATTTAGTTAAACAATTTATCTTAAAATCTCTTTCAGTGATTTGATTTTAGCTACCTTTCCAATTTCCCTCAGTTTTTAAAAATTGGTATAATTTTTTTGAAAATAAACTTTTTATTTATACTGGTTATATACATCAAATTATTTTTATTTGAAAAAATTAGAGTATGCTAATTTAAAACAAAAATCTTAAAAAATATGTTCCAAACATTAACAAGTTATGAAGTCAGCTGAACTTCTACACTAAAAAAGGTTCATGGGAAAAGAAACATATAATATATGTAATACATAATATCTAACTGTTCTGTTATTTTAATTACATATTTAATTATATAATAATGAAATACATAATTACATAAACATTTTTCTCATTATAGTTTTACTGATTTCATTGACTTATAATGTAATAATAAATCATGTTTTACTCTATACATCTCAGTGAGGTATACAAATCAACCCTTCCATGGCCTCCTTCATCAAGAGGCTAATCTTCCTCTGTAACAAAGCACAAAGCATAATCCACATGTAAACAAAATAAACTAAGAATTCATCTTCAGCAGAGGTGCACTGAGAAGTATTATACTAAACACTTGTTCCCAGGCCTGTCAACATGCAATCATGAACTGCTTTATGAGGGGAGCGGGAGCAGAGGAGAAAGGAGGAAAGGGGGGAAGAGGCAGGGGCAGGGAGAAGCATAAAAAGAAATATGAAACATTTTCTGCTCTGAAGGAGGTACAAGGAAGACAGTCACCTTGTAAATTAGAGAAGGTAAACTGTGAGAGATAGGACATAAGAAGCAGTAGAAACACTGTGAAAGTTAGTAAGTAGCTCAAGGTTGAAGGCCACATTCCAACTCCAAGCATCGTAGGTCTATTCCTTCTACAGAGGAAAACAGGAACAGGCGAGAGAAGCTCCTACACTATTTAAGTGAACAATAACTGAGAGCTCACATTATTACCTATTAATTTGTATTTGAACGTTTTTCTAGTAAAGTGTTTTACTCATATAGGCTCTAGGAAAATGTAACTATTTTAAAAACGGCAACATGTCAAATAAATCTTAAGAACTGGATCCAGGGGTTGGCTGACTTAAAAGGACCAGATAATTAGTATTTTCAGGTTTCGCAGGCAGTATAGTCTCAAAGGCAGCTACTCAATCCTGCTATCATGGCACAAAGCAGCAACAGACCACACATAAATGAGTGACACGGCTGTGGTCCATCAATGCTTAATTTACAAAAGCAGCTGATTTGGCCCATGACCATAGCTTGCTGATTCTACTTAATCTACACATTTTTTAAAATACCAATTCGGACAACTCTAAGGGAAACCACTACTGCAAAACTAAGAAATTCACAGACTATATAAGGTGAATTCAGAAAGAAGTTTAGAGGCATGAAGGCACATCTGAAATTATTTACAGACTAAACAGGGCAGTGGGATGTATGTATTTGTGACCTTGTTACTACAACTGAAAGCAATTTAGATTTTCCACTTCTTTCATTTATGAACGAAAATAAATCTAAAAGCTAAAGTGATCACTAAGAAGTCTTAATTACTAGAGGATTCAAAATAACTTTCATACATACTTCACAGTAATTCTTATAATAACAATACTTCTGGGTCTTATGCTTATTACTCTAATAAATTTCCTACAACATTCTGATTCACTTTTTTAAATTCCCAAAAATGGGATGGATGGTCCCCCAAAATAGCGCACGTATTAAGGGTAAACATGGTTGTTAGAAATGTTAATGCCAAGGACAATTATTATCTGATCTTCCTCTTTCAGCAGTAAAATATCTACGATATAATGGGTAATTATAAACTACAATTATAAAAGCATTATCTACCACTAACTGTTAGTGACAATAACCTAAACACTGCTTGAAAAAGATGTTAGATTTCTATCCTTATACTTACAAACCTGTAAACACCACTCCATCCTAATATCTTTTAACATACAAAACCTCATACTAAAAATCAACTTTAAAGAATCTATTAAATACCCAATCCTTATATCTAGCAATAAAAAAAAAAATCTTATGTTCTGGTAAGACAACAGAATTTGAAACTGTATTTTCACAATGTGACATGACAATTACTGTGTTCTGAACATTAAGCATGATCTCAAGCAGCTGGAAATAATTTCAATAATGCTATTGTTATTTAAAACTTTACAATTTCAGTCGAAATTGCCTTCATACCTACCCAATACACTTCTGAATATTCTGACTGTGGCAAATTTTTATCAAGAATGTATTTGATTATTTTGGGAAAATCTAAAAGTCATTCTATGGTCCATTCACAAAATTTATAAATAGAAAATAATGAAAGTAGAAAAAGTAGTTTGGAATACCGATAATTGGTATTATCTGAAATCTTAGCATTTACATAAATGACTACAAGAAATCTGGTTATTAAAGGTTCTTGAGATTATTTTTCAAAAACCATTCTATAAAAGTCAAAGTTTCAAATAAACTTGAACTTTAAAAAGCTCACCATGTTGTTTTAAGATTTTCAAATTTTATTTTCAGTATAGTCAAGGTAATACAAAGTTATGTGGGATTAAATTAAGCCAATTAGCCCAGATTAAGTTAATAAAACTGCTATTCATATATAAAGCTAACCTCAAATATACACCTTCAGCATATATCCCTCTTCCTGTTTGAAAAATCCCCCACATAATCTTGCAAGGAAACTTGACCTTCCGTTATATCTCCATCCAAAACTTACTCCCTATTTGGAAAACTAGGGTTAACAGCAATCAAAATTAACCAATTCAAAATGACTCTTACTAGCAACACTAATTAGCTGGAGGAAATCTTAAGGTAGACTAGATAAATAGCACCAAGGAATCTCAATTGTAATTTAAACAGTCTTGTTTTTGGAAAAGGTGAAGGTCAAGGTAAGCTCATAAAAACTTCAAGGGGAATCAAACACTAGGGGGCAGCATCCAACTGCTGGGACAAACTGAGCACTCTTTTAACTTAACAAACTTTAAGCTAAAGTTAGTGTACTTTCAATGAGAACTACACTTACTTTATTGGGTTATAAAACCTGTGATAAGGAAAAAAAACTAGCTTTCTGTCCTGATTGCCCACACTTCTTTTCCATTTTTTACCGTGTACTTTCTTTTGCATCTTGTGAACATCAGTTTAAAATGCCCTAGTGATAATGTCCTTTTGATATTTAAAAAAAAGGCATTTCCATTCTTTAGGTAGCCACTACATAGACAAGGGCTGACATAAAAATCCAAAGTATTTCCTTGAGTTAATGCTAAATTTAAGTTTTATTTCAATTAACATTTTAAATTTGATTAAAGAGCTTGACAACCACGCTTTGCATTCACTGAATAAGGTGTCATGAGGATTATGTGACAAAAAGCTGTGGAGTACATGCCCCTCAAGGAATCAAGTCTGGCAGGGAAAACAAGATGTACATATGTAATTATAAGCTAGAAAATGCAAAAAAGGCATTATTACACAAGTAACACAACAACAGGATAACTGTACACCCCACAAAGGCCCAGTAGAGACCACTAAGTCTCATTCATAAATCTCATCAAGACAGAAAGTAATCCTTCAATCACTAGTGAAGAACTGAAATACCTGTATGTAGAAAAGAACATAAAATGAATTAAGTACCTGTAGCCCTTCGGTTCTTTTCCAATACTGGCCAAAACCGGAGGTGGTTGGGGCGGGTGGATAGAATAGTAATAACATAAATTCTCTTTAATTAAAGCAAATGATCATTTGTTGTTGAATAATTTCCCTTGTTGTAATACCTATACCCTATAGTCTCCATAAATCAGTTTAAAAACAAGCAAAAAACAAACAAAAAACCCACCACCTGGAGTAGTACTTGCATACCAAACCTGAGGCCTCCTGAAAGTACTTCAAATCAAGTGCTCAAAAAAAGGGAACTGTGTTGGCTTTTAAGCTGTTAGTGGGATACAAATTGAAAACAGGAAGAATAAGTACAGGCTATCATGTAATGTATTATTGATGTCCCCTCGTAAGAGAGGTCTTCCCTAACCACTTCTTTTAAAGTAGCACCGAAGTCACTCACAGAGATTCTTAACCAGGGGGCTGTATACAGATTTCAGGCTTGTGAATTTGGGTAGGGAAGAAAGATATAGCTTAATTTTAATTAATCTCTGAAATTTAGTTATTCCTTCAATTATAAAGGTAGGCCAAAAAATCACAGTAATATGCAGTACAGGACACTATCAATATAAATTACTCAAATTAAACCCTTTAAAGTTCACTTACAATTCTTACTAGTCTGAAATTAGTCATTATCAGACATGCCACTACTAATATTTAATGCTTTACTAAAATCATACTTACTACTTTGGTAATTATATTTCAATAGTTGGTTTCTGTTGTAATCCTATATATTCCATACATCTAAAATCGTCATTCTAAGGTTCATCACACAAAAAAAGTTTAAAGTCTCTTCAGTACATCACTGTTGTATTTTCTTCATACCACTTTTCACTGTTAACTATGTACTTCTCTCTCCCTATCGAGTACTCAGCACGTGTAGGGACGTGGGTTGCCTAGGATGGACCCACAAGGTCTAGAACAAGTGACTAAGAAGGCAGTTCAGATTTGTAAAATTCTAAGTCCTAATAAAAAACATGACACACTTTAGACTTCAGGCTTTCAACTGCATTACTATAATCAACTACATTGATTTAAGTCTCCGGCTTTTTCAATATACTACCTGCTTGTTCTTAATCATGTGGAATTTAAATAACACCCCCCCCCCCCCGAAAGAAACCCACACAAATGGAATGTAAACCTGTCCCATCCTGGTTTTGCTCCATCCAGAATGACTCAGTACTGAACAGCGTAAAAGACGTTAAAGTTTTTTTTTTTTAAATAAAAGCCCACAGTATAACCTACCATCTTTTGAAATTATGTGCTTTAATGTCACTGTTTATTACTTAAAACAGGAACTTGAGTGAAGGACCCTTCCAACTGAGGGCTGCGGATCCCGCAGCGATATTTCTTCCTCGTGCCCAGTTCATAAAGACAGCACATGTGGACAGGCTCCCACGTGAGCAGTTTTTACAGAAGCCACAGGAAGACCTCCGACGTCACGCCGCCTGCGCCCTCACCAGCCCCCCTTCCTGCCTGGGGCACTCGGAGGTCCCAAAGGAGAAGTAAGAAGCAGAGCAGCCCCTTAGACCCGGGGTGGGAAAGCGCGAAGGTTCCCCTACGTCCACCCCTAGCCGGGCCCCACATCGCTCTCCGCCAAAGGGCTTTCCGAAACAAAGCCGGGGCTGCCGCGCCACCTCCCGGCCTCCCCCACTGACCCAGTCCCTGCCCCACCCCAGTTCTCAGCTCCAAAGACCCCGGCAGGTTTCAATATTCACTCCCCCGCGCCCCGCCTCGGCTTTTCGGTTGATGAGGGAGAAAGCAAGCCCCCACGAGGCCTCCCGCGGTAGGAGTACAGGCGCCACCGTCCGTTAGCCTCCCGCTGCCGGAACAGCGGCGCCCGGGCTCCATCCCGGGGTCCCCGGGATACACCGGAGGGGAAGACTGGAGAGGAAGAATCGGGGGCGTTAGCCGAGGCCCCTGTCTAAGCCCCTCCAAGACCGGACCGCGGATCCTCCCAGACTCGGACCACCGGTCCGAGCTTCCGCTGGCAACTCCACCCGCTGCCCCCAGGCCGCCCGCGCGCAGCCCCCCAACCGCCGCCGCCGCCGCCCGCCCAGCGGTCACTCCCCCGCTCCCCGCGCGGCCCCCCAGCTTCGGCAGGAGGCTGAGTCGGGCGCGGGTCCCGCACGCGGGGCGGAGGCTGCCAGGCTGCCAACCCCGCGGCAGCCCAGAGCGCACACGAGGAGCCACGGCGCCCCACGCGCAGCCCACCGCGCGCTCAGCCCGGCTCGCCGCCGCCGCCGCCGACTGCAGCAGCTGCGGGAAGCCCAGCGCCCGGATCCCCGAGGGACTCAGCCCCGACTCCCCGATTCTGGTCTCCCTTTCTACCCCCCCGCCGTCCCGGGACTCGCAGTCTCCGCCGCGCACGGGGCCGATTCTGGGGGAGGGAATGTAAACAAATCGGGGTTTTATAGTTACCTCACACTCGAGTGCCGTGTGCATCTCCTCTCCGCTCGGTACCAAACCCCGGCTGCACCAAATCGTGTATTCACCAAAGCCGGATGCGCTAACTGCGTCGCGGAGATCCGTGCGTCAGACACCACGCTACGCTAGCGGCGTACAAGGCCCACTCAGGTCCCTGCGCAGCCGCACCCCGTCCGCCTATGGGTGCTACGCTCTGGGCGTACACGCGCCACCCAGCCATTCACTTCGGATAACGCAACTTGCGTAGGGGAACTGCACCACTCGAGGGTTCCACACGGACCGTGAGAGCAATAGGAAATTCAAGTCTACGCAAACTGCGGAACCCCGCGGCTCCGCGCTAGTTTTGTTCCAAGAAAAGACGCCGCGGGGGAGTTGGGGCGGCTTCTAACGCATGCGTGGAGCGCTCTTTACCGCTCGCCTTTCTCCCTACTTCGCCTGTCGGTTGCTGCGGACCCGGGGCGGCGGATGAGTAAGGGAAGCTAAGCTCTAAACGTAAACACTTAAGCCAGATGGTTTCAGACTGATAAATTAGAATGTTTATCTGTACATGGGTTAAACATTTATGTTAATTTATCCCCTCCTCTTTAGTACAGTAACCTTTCAGTCTGCGGGGGGGGGGGGGGGGGAGGAACCAATACTTTTTTAGTGCTAAGTGCGAGCTATTTTGCATAGTTCTCCGTCCCCCTGCCTCCCAGTTTATTCTAAAGAGCACTTCCTGTGGTCCTTCCAAACGTGAGTGTCCCAAGCATGTCACGCACTTGGAGGAGTTCTCGAGGCTTTTGAAAATTTTCGAGGTTTTCCACCACCTTCTACTGCTTAACTCATTATTTCTTAACACCCAAGAGCAAAACCTTTCCACCCAGATAAGCAATTCCATGGACTCCTGACTACATCTTGCTCCCATTCCTTTGCTTATACCCAACACATAAATTGTCTCCTCCCCTCTTCACAAGCAATTCACAACCGATACTTTCTTAAAAAGTGGCTCTGGACACCTTTCCCTTGCTCCATCACTCTGTTTCTTGGCGTTTATTTGATCTCCATGCTGAGGCTTATCTGTAGGCCTGGCGTGCCTGTTTCTGTATCCAGCCAGAGTTCTGGGGGTGCCTTACTGACACCTAGCAGAGTCATAAAACAATAATCAATAGTAAGAGCAAGCTTTACTATGTGTCAAGTACTTCCTACGTGCTTTACATGTATATTAATTTCATCCTCAAACACAACGAGGTAGGTATTATTATCCTACCCCAGGAAACAGACATAAGTTACTTGCCTAAGACCACAGAACAGGTAGGGAGGGGATATGGTATCCAAACCCCGATAGTATGCTACATATTCCTGCTTTTCTGCATATTTAATGAAGGAAGGTTGTTTTGTTTTTGTTTTGTGTCTCTACAAAAAACATTTTTAGGTGCTTAAGAAAAGCCTACTGACTGCCATCATACTCAGCTTCTCATGTCCCTTTTTTCTTGTTTGGAAAAGCCAATCCATTGACTTCACTCCTGCAGGTTTCCACAGCTGTTATTAGGTAAAGGGAGAAGTCCTGAGGTGTAGAGGAAAGAGATCTAGTCTGAGTCCTAGCTTCATGTCTCACCATTGTCACTAACTAGGAGACAATGACCATGGGCCTCAGATTCATGGATATATTAAGGGAATTGGTCTAAATTCATTCTGAAGTCTGTAGATTTCATAAAATCCTTATAAATATAGTACATCTTTTGGATCCAAGGCATAAATAGCTCCCAAATTACCCTGAAATTTTAAGGCTTATAATTATTTTATTGAACATATTATTTCAGCACCTTTAAAATATATGCAAGATCTTTCTACTAAGTATCACTAAGATATAGCACATTCCTTGTATTTTAGGGCACTCACACCCTTACTGCTTTCTAATTATGCATTTACAAGGCTAATATTCAGCTGGTACACACAGGTACAGAGAACCATTGATCAAATATTGAAATATACAAGTTGGTCAACAGCTGCATCTCTCGGTTGAATTACATCCTTGTACTAGCCCTTTCTCTCTCAGGATTCCCCAGACCTTTAATTTCAGAAATTAAAGAGTTAATGCCTGGCTAAGAAAGAAACCTGCAGGACCCAACTCTTCTTAAAGATTTCCATTCTAATTGATTGGTGCTTATCCTTTATTAACACTACATGTGTTAAAAATCCCTGCATAAAACTAGAGGGTAATCTAATTGAAAATAGACTATGTCACCTACCACCTTCATATACTCACTCAAACATTCATATCAAGTATATGCACACTGATCAGGGCAGGGCTTAGAGCAAAATTACTAGGTGGGATAAATGATCGAGGGGCAAACTAGGATATTATTTTTCCTATTGGGAAAAGGAATCCTAGAAAATGACTTGTAGGCTTACTCAGGCTCATCTGCTGAATTAAACAATGGAAAATGCAGCAAAAATATCATTATAATGTATGTTTTATTTTTTACCAGCTTTATATACAAGGAATGTGTTGCGGTAAGGAATTTCTAGTATGTTTGAATCATGGAACTATCTGAGAGGTCATACCTGTTTTTCTAGCCACCTCATTTGATTCATAAAGAAGCACATCTGAACTACAAGAACAGTATAGATGGTTTGCAATATGTGGGGGAAAGAGAAAGTACTGAATTATGTGTAAATGGTTTGCCTCTCATTTGTTTTGCTTCAGTCACAATTTTATTTCGCATACCTAAAATTTTAAGCATGACCAATCTACCTTAGTGAGACATGGTATAATAAATCCAATGCCTTTTTTTTTTAACACCTCAGGAGTAGAAAAGATCCAACTACAATAAATAGAGGAAACAAGAATCATACTTCATACCTCAGTCTTCAGCTATGACTAAAGAAAGTCCATGTCATCAACTTGGTTTTCCCTCTAGTAGAGTAGAAAATTGCCATCATATACAACAACGAGCTTTTAATTAACTTTATTAAGGACGTGACTGCTTCTAAGAAATCAAACCTTTCAAACTCAATTGTTCTTTCCATGAATCAAGATTAATAATAACCAAAGATAATGAAACCTCCTTAAATTCATGTTCAGTTTAAACTGACTTTTACATGGCAAAAAAAAGTTTGGTTCAGACAAGTTTACGCCTAGAGAAGGAAAACTAAATTATACGGTATCTAGCCCTGAGGTAGAGGATACTAAGTACCAGGTATAGGTATTTAAAAATTGGGAAAAGAAGACCCCAGGAATATGCTCCACATCTAGGCCTCAAAATTAACAGCAGCCTATGCACTTTTAGAGACTACATGTTTGAGCCTGAAGATTGAGGCCCCAGCTTTAGATCTGAAGCCAGAGAAATGTAAAAGGTACATCTCCCATTCCTGTTCTTTGAGGCCCGTGGCACTGTGTGACATCTAATGTGTCAGCCCCATGCTCGGGATGGGAAATCAGTCTTCTTCTGATCCCTTGAGAAATATGGCTCTGTCTCATCTAAAGACTTGCCATTCCCAAAATTAAGATAAATAGAACTTCAGAGCTTATGTGGAAGTTTTTACCATAACAAGTAAAAAGAGCTGCCCTTGCACCTCTTTCTAAAAAGCAGGACTCATGAGATGGAGAAGGCCATCCCCTTCCAGAGCCCGTCACTTTGAGAAGGGTACACAGAGGCAGGGAGAGCTGAACCAGTCCCACCCTGGTGAGAGACAGGTTTGACTACCAAGCCTGTCAAGTGAGATCATTCTGAGTTGGTAGACTTACTCAATAAAATGCATTTCAGGCTTTCTGCAGAAACAAAAATAGATTAGAGAATGAAACAATTAAAACAACAATTCAAGCAACTCCCCACCTGTGGTAAGAAATTAACTTCTATATGATTTACCTTCACGATGCCAACATTAGACTAGCCAGACCCCTTAGTTTCAATTCATCGTAATACAAGCAAAAGGCCCTTGGCATTAGACATCCCTACTGGAAGAAAGACCATAATGGAGAGGCTTAGAGCCTCTGATTCACTGTGGCAAGTTCTTCCAAAACAGGAATAAGACCTAGCCTAGGAGAAAGAGGAAGATCCACTCATAAGAATAAACAAAAGCAAGAAGCTCAGATCTACAGCAAGGATGACAGGTTGACCACAGATTCGACCACATGATGAGCCAGAAAATCTTCTCCCTCCAACCTACTCTATTGTGCTCAAAAATCCCTGAAATTTCACAGTTAGAACTTTACTTCCGGGCCTTGAAACCAAAGAGACTTTGATCCTGAGGGAAGTTACTACTACCATTTTATTACTTATCCATACTGCTGTGAGAATGTTACTTTGTTCAAGTCTTTTCTAAAGAGGAAGTTTTAAGCAGGGAGAAAATTTGATTATCTAGATGCCTAAGGGTAGTGTGGTACAAAGGAACAGAAGGAAAAACAGACAAATTGCCAACTTCTCAATCCTGCTTCTAGCCAGCCTTGTTCACTCACAGGCGAAGAGAGAAAAAACACTAGGCTTGGTAAGCAGCCACCTGGACCAACCAACGGGGCCTGGATGCCAACAGGCAGCCATTTTGGACCTTTCAAAATTCTGGGGGCACAGTGGAAATCAACTTTCCAAACCTTAGCTCTTAGTCCAAAGGAATAAAAAAGTAACAAATATCTATGTGAATATTGCAAAGTTGAAGAATATTTGTGGATGGTTACACTTCAATTTAGTGAACATTATCAACATGCAAATGAAATAATAAGTTACCATGTAAATATTTTTTTCAAACAGATTCATTTGTGTAACTAGTTAAATTAATAAACTCATGTTAAAATTCATTTTAAAATGTCAGCACATCAGAGCAAATTTCAAATCTTGCCTAGGGCTTCCAAGATAATTAATAATGAGACCCATCTCACAAATGACATCTATGAAAACAAGTACATCTTTTAAAAACAAGACACACTTGGCTTATCTGAACAAATATTGCTTACCTTTGTTTATTAGAAATCTGACAGCAAGAAGGCAGCAAAATTCTAAATATTAGGGAAGGCAATAAATGAATTGTCAAAACAAGAGACGCTTGTAGGGATTTTCAAATTTTTCTTGCACTGTTTCTAACTAAAGCTCAAATCATATTCTGTATTTATTAGAATAAGCTACTTCACAGAATCCCATAAATCACCTCTTCTTACCAGCACAAATCTTGAAAAGTTTTAGAAATTTCCTAATGCTTTGTGAGGAATGATTCTAGCAGCACCCAACACTTAGCAACCTACTATGCTTAACTTTCTTTCTTGGAGATGACCTCATCTACAGCCTCTGATGATTTCATCCCACTCAAGTCTCATTCCAATTACAGTGATAGTTGTGTTCTCTAAGCAGTGGTTATTTTTTTTCCCTTCCCACCTGAAACACATGAAGGTATACGGCTTACAATGTGCCAGGCACCATTTTAAATGCTTTAAATATGGTAACTCATTTAACTTCTATGACAGCCTCACAAGGTATATATTATTATACCCGTTTCACAGATGAAGAAAACTGAGGTGGTTAGCCTGTGGCAGAGTCGGGTCCTCAGTCCAGACAGTCTGGCTCTGGAGGCTATGCTCTTAATCCTTAAATTAGCTTCTTATATAGAGAGGTCCCGATTTTTGTGAGAATATCTACATACTTTCTCAGCAAAAGTTAGCAATTAAAAAAAAAAATCAGTAGAGCCGTAAAGTGGTGCAGGTCAACGAAAATTTTAAATGGAATAAACATTTCAAGATACTTATAATGTGAACATTTGCTTTATCTTTCAGCTTGACTAGCTTGAATCAATTCCAAGGGAGATGTTTATTCCAGTCTCCTAAATTAGAATGTTAATTAGCCAATCTGGTTATACATTTGGATGAAAGTTTTCCCCTCTTTATGGTGATTTGATGTAGTTGTTCAAGTATTTATTTTTACCAGAAAGTTATATTAAAAATTAGGCAGAATCAGGTGTATGTTAATGACTTTGATCACAGTCATGTAAAATATAAGCTATTAATGTGCTAATCAATGAAAAACTGGTCAGGTGCAGGTAAATATATCCCATCAGGTTTAAAGTGAGATTCATTTAGGGGATTAAAGTTTCATTTCAGTCCTTAGATTAAGATGAATCTACCTCTTCTGCAAGTCTACCATGGAAAATGAGATAGGTTTTCAGGAATGAAAATATCTACAGGCAAAAAGTTTGTGCTCCATTTATGTGCAGGTCACTATGTAGCTGGAAAATGAGGGCAAACAAATATAATTCTTGTCCTTAAGTAGCTTACAGTCCAATCAAGCTGGTAATTAAAGAGGCAATTAGAGTACAGAGTGTTATGTGCTATGTTCAAGATAGTATGGTTTGTTACGGCAGCAAAAAATGCCAACGGCACTCCCAGCTTTATACAAGCCCTAGACCAAATTCCCTGCATTCACACTCCCGCAGCTCAACGGAGGCACAGGTAAACTGAGGCTTCTAAGTGAGGACTACCAAAACCACGTGTCTCCTGTTCTACTTGTGTGTGGGCTGTGTCCTGAGAAACCCAGATCGTGTGCTCTTATGAAAGCCTTTTATCCTCTATGGGTGGAGAGAGTCCACAATAAACATTATAAATCTCTTTACAGTGAATTGCACATGTGGATATGTGACTCTTATTCATCTTTACTTGAACTCTCTTGAATTTACATGAAAAGAGTGGCTACTTCTGAGCATGGTTTTATCATGAGCCTCTTCCTATATGTTTCTCAGTTCTTTACATTTTTATATTAAGATACTTGACTTATTAGCAATGTTATAAATGTAAGTGGAATGTATCTTGACCCTTCCAGTTGATAGATTGCCAAATAACCAAGCTCTCAAAGGTAAGTCTAGTTTTTTTCCCCTAAACCTTTTTATTAAATAGGAACCACACTTGGGAATATTTGCAACTTGGCTATCATCAAAGAGAAATGTTATGAATCATCTATATTGTTATCTATGTCCTAATTTTCCTTCTATAACAGTATAGGTTTAAGGGAGTAGGAAATGGAAATTAGATATCAAGAGAATCATCAAAATTTCCAACTTGCTCTGCTCTATGAAACCCCTGGAAAATTAGCTGGTCCATCCAAAGACTAGATCAAACACTAGATCGTAGAGAATGGCTCTCCCAAATTAAGTACTAGATCCAATGTATAATTATGTCCATTATTTTTTATGGGACTTTTAATGCAGGTTGAAAGACAAGCTCAGAAAGCCTAAAATTTCAGAAATTTGTATATTCAGTTGGTTCAGAAGGCTAGAGTGTCTGTGTCAGGCCAGGTGGCATTTGTGCTACTGAAGCACAATGAAGACCAAATTGGAAAACTATAATGATCACTTAGAAAATAATCTCTTTGCAATTATGCTCTGAATTTAGTATCCATCAAAGAATATCTTTTGAAGCATTTCACGTCTTCTTATCTAGAAGCCACATGGAGAGCCAAGATACTACGTAACATAGTACTAAATGATAATAATAATTAATAACAACGATCCTAACAAGCAGTTACAGCACTTACTATATGCAGGCACTGCTGTTCCAAAGCCTTACATTACTGATGGTCAACAAATTAAATATGCAAAAAAAGTATTCTCAAACCCACCTTCATTTATTGCACTGTTCAAAAAGGACACTACTTGACCAAAGGGGCTTTAGTAAATGACTTGAACTCTAGTCAGATTTTAATATTCCTGATAGAGATGTAGGTAGGAGACTCAGGTAGACTCCAATAGACCTTAGCAGGGAGTCATGCGTTTTCTATCTAACCTTCATACTGCTGTCACGACCAGCTGTATAGCATTGTAGGGTCCAGTGGGAAATGAAAATATGAGGCACCTTGACCAAAAGTATTAAGAATTTCAAGATGACAACAGTGAGGTGATAAATGGAGCACGAGATCTAAGCACGGGGTCCTGTGTGGTTGGACAGGTTGCATATCCATGAAGCCAGGCCAGACTAGCCATTAATATTTTAGTGAATTACTGGGGAAAAAATTCTTCCCAAAGACAAAAACAATAATAATATGCTGTTCAAGAATAAATTTACTTATGAAAAAGTGGTCAAGGAATTAATCAAAATCTTTATAGATTTTATGACCTCTATATGACATGGCAAGTTAGGCAGAGAAGTGAGGCATAGTAGAAGGTATGGACCATGTGACATTTTTGGTTTGCACAGATTGTGTGATGAAGTTATTGCTAAACAAGCATTCAAAATATAGCATTTCAGTATAGGAGCCATTTTGTTCCTAATTTGAAGGATCTAATTGTAAAAAGAAGTTCAGACAATCAGGACATTTTTAATACTGATGGGATATTTGATAATAAGGAATTAGTATTAACTTTTAAATATATGATAATAGCATTGGGCTTAAAAGGAAAAGAGTCCTGATCTTTTAGAGAAATAGACAAGTATTTATGGATGAAATAAGATTTTCCACGATTTGCCTTAAAATAATCTAATGAGAGTACAGATGATGCAAGATTATTTATATGTTAATTGTTGAAGGGGGTGATGATTACATGGGTATTCATTTTACTATTTTCTCTACTTTTGTGCTTTAAAAATTCCATAATAACAGTAAAAAAAAAAAAAAAAAGTGCAATAAGTGCAAACTAACCAAATATACCTAGTGTTTATAATGTTCAAAGAATTGGACCAAATTATAGCACATAAGTTATTTTATAAGTCTAGTTTTTTAATGTAATTTTCAAAATTAGTCTATAATTTTTCCCTATATTTTAAATAAGAAGTTCAGATATAGAACAATAGCTTTGTAGCTGGAGCAGTTCTGAGACAACCAAAATCTGTGGGTAGTGATACCAGCCAAGATGATGCTGTCATACCTCTGCCTGGCACTCATCTTTTTAAAATAAAGTACTTGGACTGGTCATGTGTGGGGCAAATTGGGCACACCCTGAAAATGATGCAAATGTGAATTTAAAATGATTTTGCTCTATTCCAAAATAGACCCATCCTCTGAAGGAAACAAAAAAATAGTTGATTTCCATTTAACCTAATTGAACTTTCAGCTAAGTTTAGAATGAAGCTCTAACACTCCTATTTATATTTCATTTTATTTGAATGTTTTTACTTTGAAGCATTCCACATTCTTACTGGAAGCAAAGCACATTTAAATATTTACTGCGTTTGTGCAGTATTTAAATTGGTAGTCAGCACTGTTCAACAATAAGTTTGGTGACTGATCATCAGTCGGTTCTAGGTTAACCTGGTAATAGGAGTGATGTTGAGGTGTAGAGAGGAAGTAACAGCTCACACAAAATTACTGTAACAATGAAGTTCTGATAAGCTCTTCTTTATCAGAGATAGATGAATTGACTTGTGGAATCACCATGGTTAAGTGATGATAGACTCTTAGCAGTCTGAGGCTGGTGAGGTAGGCCCTGCCAGTGACACGTGATTGGCCAGTAGAGGACAGGTAAGAAGGAGACTGAGAAATTCAGGTTCAAGTTTCTGGTTTCTACTTTCTTGTCTCCCTCATCCAATCCCAACCTATCATAAGTTGGCACTTCTTTCAAACCATTAGTAATTAGCTACAGTTATTCTGCAAAATGGTTTATCCATTCCAATAATTAGTAGAAGAGGTGATGGTATGACTGAATATTATTTGACTGACTTGACTGTATAAGCACAAATACCATTTAATAACTGTATTTGATGAAGCATGGATAGAGAGTCTATAGTTTTACAGTATTGAATCAACCCATGCAATAGAAATGAAACGAGGATGGACAGATCTTCAGAAGAAAGGCATGCATCCCTTACATTTTCCAAGTGAACAAGGGATATTTATGCCCTGACTTCTCTTTCCTCCCTTTCATAGTCAATATTCTTAACAAATTTTTTTACACACTCATTTAGTGCACTTTCTCAAATTACCAACTGAAATTGGGTTTCCATCCCTAGCAAGTCATCCAAATGCCACCAATGACGTTAGTTACTAAATCCCACTGGTCACTTTTAACTGGTACTCTGTTTGATTTCCCTGCTCCTTTAGAGGCAGTTTAAACCACTCCTCCTTTAGATACTCATGGAATTTGATGGGTTTGGTAGTAGGTTAAGACACCCAGGACACAAAGCTTGAGAAGTAGCCAAAGGGTGGTACCTTTCTCCCAGGCTGACTGCCCAAGTAAGGTACTTGCTTAGCTGTCCAACCACCAGCCTTCCTCCCCTTCAGTTAAGAATCTGGTTCCCCACTTCCACTTTAACAGCAGGTAGCACTCTTCTGGTGTTTCATCACCCTCTCTAATGGCACCCTCCCTGTCTTCTTCAAGATCTTTTGTTCTCTAAACTCCCATACACATAGGCAGTTTCTTCTGGGTCTTCTTATTTATCATTCTGCACCAGTGTTTGTAAAGGAGTGTTTCAAGGACCACTTGCATCAGCACCAGAGACTATAGGGGTTCTTTAAGGGGGCAATCTCCAACCCTCTCCTTGGTGAACCAGCATCTTGCAAATGAAAACCAAAATCAACATTTCAAAGCAGCTCCCAGATAATTATAAAAATGTCAGGATTGAGAATTATGCTTTATACACTCATCCAATCCCATGGCTTCAGTTACTATATATATGTTGGTGACATCTATCTCCCTGTTTTCATATATAAACATTCTACTTGATGTCTCAAGATGTCCCAAACTGAACACATTGTCTCCCAGTCCTCCCATTCTTCCTCTTTTTTCCCCCAGTTCTCAAATGGTTCTACCGTACTCCCGGGCCGGGGGGGGGGGGGGTGGGAGTAGAAGTGAAATAGTCATTCTTGTCTCCTCTCTCAATTCACTCTCTCCTTGTGACTCGTGCCTCCTATTTCTCAGTACTTGCAAGTCACTCCCTTAAAACTAGAACTACTTGCCTAGAACTCTTTGGCATCTGGTCAAGCCTACCCCTAGTCCCTTCCTCACAGTGAAAATGGGAATCATCACTAACTTGCTCAGATCATCCCCATGCATAAACTGTTCTAAGCCTCCCATCACCTGTGGGTCAAGTAATTTCACTAACAAATAGTATCCTTCCTAATCTGCTTCCATGTTATCTCTGCAGATTTATCCCTTATCACTTCACTCTACATCTATACTGTCCAGTATAGTAGTCACTGGCCACGTGTGGCTATTGAGCACTTGAAATGTGGTTAGGCCAAACTGAGATGTGCTTTAAGTGTAATTCACACATTAGATTTCTCAAATGTGATACAAAAAAGTAAAAAAGTCTCATAAATAACTTGCATATTAATTATATGCAGAGATGATATGATTTTTTAAATATTGGGTTAAATAAAAATATTACTAAAATTAATATTACTTGATTCTTTTTAATTCCTTAATGTAACTCCTAAAACTTATTTAATTGCATAGGTGGTTCACATTACAATTCTGGACCATGTAGGTCTAGACTCCATGATCCAGCCATACTGAGAGACTTGTTACTCCCTCAAATGTTTTATTTTTCCTTGTTTAAAATGCCCCCTTTCCTCTGCACCCCTTCCCCTTCCTTCATCTGATTACCTTCTACTTGTCCTTCAGGATTTAGTTCAGTTATCACTATGAGGAAATTCCCTACCCCATTTCCTTCCCAAATCAATTCTCAGTTAGCTTTACCTCCTATACCCTTGCACACATAGCACACAGCATGTGTACTGCACTTGTGGTTTACTTGTCTACCCCAACCTACATCTGCTATACTCTTTGTTAGCAGGACTGTGACATGTTCAGTGTAGTATCCTTAGCCTCTAGCACATTGCCTGGTGCAAAGTAGGTATGAAGTAAATACTAGTAGAATGGTTGCTAGAAATGATCTCCTGGGAACCAAAACATGGAACATGGCTGATAATAGTATGTGTGCATGGAGTTATGAACCAATATTATCTCTTCATCCTTAACCTGTCCGCACCCTGTCAAACAACACCCCCAAGCCTCTTGATTCTTTGGCCCCCTGTAAAATTTTAAAATGTCATCAGTTAATTCAAATGAGGAAATGATCAGAGAATAAAATGAACACAACTTTTGTCTTCTAGGTATTTTTAAATTGCTTTACTGCTTAGAAGATGTTCATTGTGAGAAAAATTACGTATTTCTTGGAAAATAATTTTTTTTTCATTTCCAAAGATCAAGTCTTTGCAGTAATTTAAACAAGACCTAAAATCAAATCATTTTCTCTGTAATACTGTATTTCTGGCATTCACAGAGAAGTTTGGAATACATCAAAGTTTCTAGCATACTCATATTATAATTAACATTTACCACATTTCTGTCTGTTAAAAAAAATTAGCATACAGCAAATATAAAGTGGTAAGAACAGACCATAACTATTTTCTCGGTCTCATTGGATATAAATTTTAAGTGGCACCCTCAACGTTCATCCAATTTGATCATTCTGGGTTTGTTTGTTTTTCTTAAAGCTTTGGGGCTTTTCATAGCACAGCCAGGACTTCGACCTATTTGTGTTTTTCTGAAAGTAAAATGTCTAGAGGACTTGATTTGGGGCACTACTTAACTGTTTTTCCACTTCCACTGCTTCACCACTTATTTACTTCTCAACACAGTTATACCTGTGTTCAGAGTCTGGTGGAATGGCTAGCTGGAGTCATCACTGAACGGGGCTATGTGTAAGAGACACAGGAGTCACTGAAAGGGCTCCTAGTGGCCAAAGCTGGAACAATTTGAACAACAAAACAAATACAGGTTTGGATTACAACCGTAAGTATAAAATAAATATTCAGGAGTCCATACTTACATAAATAAATGATTAAATAAATTTTAAAATGGGGGAAAACAGACAAATATCCCATGTCAAAGAATTCCAAATAATTTATGTGGTACTCTGTCTTCATGGAAGGGGAGTATAACTCTCCACTTAAGTGTGGACTATACATAGTGACTTCCTTTCCTAGAGTACAGTATAGAAAAGGGTGAAAAAGAGTAATTTTCCCGTGAGGAAACCTGACAAACACTAACTCGGCCAAGTGATCAAGGTCAGTATCAACCTTGTTGATGGTATGTACCTTTGATACCATGTGATTCAAATGGCACTTTACCTCTGTGGTCTTCCTCCCTAAAATCCATAATCCCAGTTTACTCATGAGAAAAGCACCAGGAGCATTCTACAAAACACCCGACCAGTATTCCTCAAACTGTCATGGTCATCAAAAATAAGGAAAATTGACAAACTGTCACAACCTAGAGGAACATAAGAAGATATAATGACTAAATATGTGATAACCTGGATGGGACTCGAGAACAGAAAAAGAGCATTAGGTAAAAACTAAGGACATCTGAATAAACTATGGACTTCAGTGAATAATACTGTATCAATACTGGGTTCATTAATTATAACGAATACATCATCATACCAATCAATGTAAGATGTCAATAAGATAAACTGGATCTTGTGTAAATAAGAATTCTCTGTACAATCTACAAATTTCTGTACGTCTAAAACTGTTCTAAAAATAGGTCTTTTAAGTCATCATTGATTATTTGCCAAATAGTATTGCCTTTTCAGAACCTTCATCCTGTACTGTAGAAACACTCTCTTCCTTTAGCATCTTCAGTGATAATTCTCTTTATTCTCTTCCTGTGCAGCACTCTTTTCCAGTCTTAATACTGGATTCCTCTTCTTGCCATCCCTTAATGATATTTCCTAAGTTTCTACCTTTGACTGCCTGATCTTACCACTTTGTCTCTCAGGGGGAAAGAAACTTTACCAATTCCTACAACTTCAGCTATGACCTACATGATGAACATTCCAGGGTCTGTATTCTAAGCCTAATCTTTCTCTTAAAAGTCAGATCACATTTCCAACCACCTACTGGACATATCTACCTACAGACTCTCAAGGATATTAAAATACATATGTTCAAAGGAGAAATCCTTGTCTTAAACCCTAATCCTATGGTTCCTATTATGTCCTCAGTCATGACTAGAAGCATTATAATTGCCCAGTCATCTGAAAGGATCCTTGTATACATCGATGACTGTTTTCTTTACCACAATTATCCTCTGAATACATACAAATATTGTTTGACGTGATTTTTACCTGCTCCCTTTACTCTCACTGCATTAATTTTCCTGAATAATTACCAATCCATCAATTAAAACAGCCTTGGTTGACTTGTGAACCTGGAGGTGAGGCCAGGTGCAGCCAAGACTTTCAGTTCTGGTATGAGACAGAGATACGGGGTATCGTTGCTTTGTGTTTCCTGGGAAAGAAAGAAACATCCCCAGCTTGGCTTTTGGTCTGGTTTTTGGGGGCCAGACCAGAAACTGTGATTGATCCCCACTGGACATTAAAGGCCACCAACTACTTCTGTCTTTTTTCTATGTGCAGCTTCCAAAAAGAGCTTTCCCTAGAATCTGGCAGCCCAGGAGCACTGCAGAATGAGGTCCCTGTCCCTGAGACCTGAGGACACTTTGCCAACACTTCTCAAAGACAGGTCACAGTTTGCTGATTGCCACATGTCACTGGAAAAAATTCTCCTTCATCTCAACTGTAGCCAGATCATCGCTCTCTAATGAATCCAGTAACCACCCGCTAATAGAATCCTGAGTTTATTGAGACACCATAAAATCATGTACAAGGGGCCCAAATAGTAAATCTCTGGACTAAACCAGGTAGTTTTCAAACTTTTTGGTTTCAGGATCCTTTCACACTCTTAGAGGTACTAAGGACTGCAAAGTATGTTTATTTATGTGAGTCATGTCTATCAATACTTAACTTCTTTAGAAACTAAAATTTTTTAAAATTAAAATATGTATTTATTTTAAAATAAAAATAATAAACCTATGACTTATTAATATAAATAATATTTTTATGGAAAAATAACTATAGTCTTCAAAATAAGAAAAAATTTGAGAAGTCTGGCTTAATAGAAAAAGTAGATACTCATCTGCTTCTGCATTCACTCTGTTGTTTGGTTGAAGTGCATTAAGAACATCTAGCCTTATATAAATAAATAGTTGAAGAATGTATTTTAATAGCCTCTTCAGATAATTTTGGATATAATTTGATACTATGCTCAAACTCAAAAAGTGGTTGTTCCTCAAAGGTTGATTACAATTTGGAATCTGAAAACAGATTAATAAAATTTTGTGTTCAGTTACCCTTACATTTTTTAGGCTCTTTGGGTCTTTGAATGGATCTATTACCCATGAGTGATTTTGTAACAGGCATTCATCATTGAGAAAATATTGGTTCACTGAGTTATGAAGATCTTTCAAATGCTGTCATATTTCATCACACTATATCAAAAAATCACATTTGTTAATATCACCAATATCATCAGAAAAAATATTTAAGTACCGGAAAACTGTCAAGCTCACAGTGGTGGATACAAGTTATCCAGCATTCTCATTTTCACCTGAAAGCTTGAATTTCATCATTTGCAACAAATATTGTCAGTTGTTTTCCTTGAAGTGACAGGCTCACTTTGTTCATTTTCAAGAAAATGTCTGCAAAACACCCAAGTCTGAATAACCATACCTTGTTTGTCAGTCTTTCAGGTTTGTTTTTTTTTTAAGTGTTCCATGAAGAAAGCAACCATTTCAGCTTACAACTCAGTCATACAGTATGAGACTGAAATAACAAAAGCACATCAGTATGGACCAGAAAACAACAAAAGCAACAAACTTTATGTGAGAGCCTGGCAGTAAAGAATACAATGACTGCTAGTACATTTTGGTACCACAGCCTAGATTTGTGCTAAGCAACCAGGAGTGTTGCCCACCATTGCTGTTTTTCACCATCAGTGGAGAGAAAAAGGCAAGTAACACCTTAGCATTATTAGGGGAAGCACTTTTAACCTTGCGAACTCTGTGAAAGAATCACAGGGCTCCCAGGTTCCATAAACCACTGCTAACTTAAGCCCAGTGATATTCCATCTCATTTGCCATTCTGTTCTGGAATAGGTATGTGACATAATTCTGGCCAATAAGCCAAAGGGGGCCCTGAGAAAGGTTTTTTCCTTTCAATAAGACATGTAGAAGTAGAAATTTCCCTTTCCTGCCTCTGGACTTTGACGTTTACATGGGAAACCTAGCAATAACCTGCCCAAAAGGACAAACAACACACTGAATTTTGGAAAAGTGGCAAGATGGAAAACATCTGGGCAAAGTGATGTCATTGTTGAATCACTGAATTATTCATCTTTGAAACTGCTGTATCTCTAGAATTCTTGTTTTGTGAGGTAATAATTTCCCCCGTTGTTTGACAAGTTTTCTGTTCCTTAAAGTTGAAAGCATCTTTACTCATACATAATCTTACACTTCCTGTCAATCCATCACTCTTCAAAAGACCCCAAGAGCCTAGCCACTAGAGCTTGATACATTCTAAACTTCCTGAAATGAGCAGCAAAACAAATTACAAGCCATTTAACAATAGCTGGAAGGAGGCATACCAAGTTGAACAACTAAAATAGGTCACTTATATGGAGGCAAATCAGAGACAACAATAAATTTTAATAAAAAAACTTGAGGGGGAGGGTATAGCTCAAGTGGCAGAGTGCATGCTTAACACGCACAAGGTCCTGGATTCAATCCCCAGTACCTCCTCTAAATAAACAAACCAACCAACCTAATTACCTCTCCCCTCCAAAAAAATTTAAAAATAAAAAATAATTTTTAAATAAAATAAAAACATGAGTACCGTTAAAGGGAATAGGATAAAACACCAAAATTTGAATGACTGAAAAACACTATTTCTGACTTATAGAGTAATCAGGATCAGAAAGCAACCAGACGTTCAGAGACAAAACCCCTGGAATCGACCCAAGTGTCAAGCAATTAAATTACAGATTATGTAGTAGACCAACAGGGAAGAATTCATTATTCTGTGTTAATACAACCAACCTTGTACCACCAAAGTTGGAGATGCAGTCATTATTAAGAGAATTAACAATATGTTTATTGTGAATTGTCAGGTTACAGTTAAGAGTTCAAGATAAAACAAGCCTATCTTTTGATACCTACATGTGGGTTTGAAGATTTTTAATTCAATTTCTTTAACCTTTGAATATGTGAGACTCAGAAAGGGAAATACTTAAGTCAAAGAAATAAAAGGGAAACAAATTGGTCTTCTAGATAGTAAAAAAATAATACTATTTTCTTTTATTTCTCCTATCTGCTTCCCCTCTGTGTGTCAGTAGAAAAGCATAAATGGTCCACAGCTATTTGTGCCTTGCAAGATCAGAGTTCCTACCTCTACAAGGAAAATCTAGTCCCTGTATAAAGAATGGCTTTAGAAAAAGAACCATCTCTCTCTGTAAAAGTCAACATTCAATTCCTCTAATGTATCATAATTCTATAACTAGATGACAGAAAGATGTGTTTTAAGCTCAAACATTAAAGACCATTGAATTACTTATATATTTCAATTTAGACTAGCTCTGGAATAAGTAGATGTTACCACAACAAGATCTATTATTTTAGAGATTTCAAAATGGAAAAGTGTTATCATTTTATCAACAGATGAAGAGGTAGAAATAGGTCTAGATTCTCAGAGAACTGGATGAAACAATGACTCTTAATTCATATTGACAGATTAAGTACTACAATCATTTAAAAGAAAGTAGAATGAGAGCTGGGAACCTTTCTTGGTATTTGACATTACCACTCAAATTCAACTTCATTGAAAATGCTTTGATAAGAAAAAAACATTCAACTTCTATGGGCATAGCTTATTGCAAGTCAAAAACATGATGAAATTCCTCCTGTCTAATATCAAGGCAAGTATGGATAATGCAGGTTTCTAAAATCCTTAATGTAGAGCCTAAGCCATGAAGATTCTGTTACTCAAATTAAGAGTAACAGTCACTGTATGCTGGAGCAGCTTCAGTAATTGTGCTATGTAAAGATAATTACTGGTCTTACCCAGTGTAGTAATTGTGCATTTATTGAAGTTTTCCATCTTATATCATAAATAATCTAGTTGTTTCGTCTTTATAGCTTATAAACATTGATCAGTATACCCATAAAATTTTACATTGCTTTCTACCTAACAATGTAGTAAAATTCATCTTGTGAGGACATCAATGCTTTCCCCACATTCCTGGTGCAAAGGGACATGTTACATCCTGGTAACTATTCTTAATCACAAATTGAGATTCCTTTCAAAGGCTATTTTTCAGAAATAACTCCAAATCAAAGACTCAGCAAGCATTAACTTACTTCCATTTAACAACATGTTTTTTGAACCGTCCTGAATCACTAACAGAAAACAAGGTATCAGTAACTTTTAAGTAACTTATGGTTAAATAAATTAAACGGCAATTTCATCTAACATTTTGCTCTTTAAAAAAAATTAGTTTCTTTAAACTTTGAAGTAATGTTGTGTTTTGAAGGAATTGTTGAAAAACATCTGTAATTTTTTTAAAGCATATGAACAGCTTGGGGCTAAGATATGTTTGATGTTTTAATAAGAGATTTAATTTTCTATTCAGGGATTCAATTTGACATTTTAGAAATAGATGTCAAGTGAAATAACTTGTTCAGTTCTTCTAGCAATAATAAGAAATATTTCTTCTTCAAATTGTTCCTTTTAATAAGGTGCCACAGGGGAAAATTAATTTCAAGTTATTGGTAGCCTTAATAGCCATCTGAAAAAAAAAAAACTGCAAGTCATTTGTTGAAGTGCAAAGCCCTTGCCATGACATACTGTGGGAAAATAGTAACGCAGACCGTGCTCAGTCTGCGGTTCCATAGCTATGGTTGTATCCAGGCATAGCTGTTGCATTTGAACTCACTGATGCTGTTGCAGTATCCAAACAAGAGATAGTTGTGTAGAAGTAATGTCAAGAGCAGTATCAGGCTTGAGATGTATTTTGGAGGCAGGATTGCTGAGCCTTGCTGTCCCCTGGATGAGAATGTGTGTGGGGTGGGCTGGGGGATTCAGGATAACTTCTGGGTTTCTGGTACAAAAACCTATCTAGATGGAGGTATATTTTACCAAGAGCAACAAGGCTGGAGGAGGGGCAGAACTGGAAGTGGGGGTGGAGGATGAAGACTTAATAGCTGGAGATACTTTAAGTTTGAGATACCTAAGCAACATCTCTGTGGAGATCTCAAGTAGGTAATGGATCAAAGAGAAGTGTGAGTCCGATAATAAATTTTGGAGCTGTCAGGGTTTAGATGACATCTGAAACCACAGGACTGGATATGATTGCTCAAGAATAATTAGATGGAACATAAAGAAAGCAAAGGACCTCTGCCTAGAAATTTTGAGGAATTGTCCTACCTTAGTTTTACCTAACTCCTCATATATTTAGGTCTCTGTTTAATTTTTACTTTTTTCAAAAGATTTCTCCTGACTCCTTTGTCTAAATTAGACAACCCCTCTACCACCCAATACATTTTCATATTTTTTTCTTCAAAGTGCATATCACAATTTTCAATGAGTTATTTGGGATTATTTATTTTGTATTTGTCTTTCCACTAGAATGTGTTTCATGAGAGCAGAGGCCATCTGCTTCAATTTGTATCCCCAGTGCCGAATATAGTGCCTGGACATAATAAATCGTAAGTATTGAGCAATGAATTAAAGTAGATGTGGATATTGACTGAATGTTAAGGTGATAACAATTTAGCAATTGTTAAAATACAACTATAAATACATATCTAAAACAATTTAAGACATTAACCAATTATCATTTATCTTGAAATTTCCTAAGGGAAGAATAAATTAAATAGCAAAGAATTCAAGCATTTTGTTTACAATTTCACTTTTCATGGAGGGTCTGTGATATATGAATGTTTACGGAGAACTTTATATGTTCAAAGTACAAACAATTCATCGACTGTACAAGTGTTTTCTCATAAGCGCCCAGAGTTTACTCATCTTTCTCTCCCTCAAGGGTCTCTTATGTATGATGAATGGTCCATAAATATTATTGTTCGAATGTACGCTTTAATTATTACATTAAAACATTTACTTACATGTTTCAATTACAACTTTAGTAAACAAGGAGGACATGGCATTGATTTTGCTCACATTTTGCTGATCTTAACTCAACGTGCACGTCTTCGTAAATGCTCCATACGTGGGAAGTTCATTTCTAAGGCTTATTTTAATAGGTCTAACTTGCAGAGAGATTTCTTCCACAAGACACTTGATAAATTGTACACAGAGCAGACACTACCAGAAGAGTGAAGTCTGCAAAATTTTATACTGACAACCAACTGCTCCTGTCTGTAGCATTACTAGTTCCCGCTAACATAATCAGTGGTTTTTTGGCTGCTTCTCCGTATTTAAAGATTCTCAGTGCAGCATCCAGCCATTCAGTATACTGTGTGCATACATACGTCTTCCTTCTCTCAGATTTACTACTACTCGTGTTGTTCCCAATTCCTTCCTGGTCTTATTTCCATTGTACAAGAAAATATCTGGTTGTGGATTATAAAACAAAATTACTCTAAGAATTATAAAATATTTGAATTGGCAAGTCCTTAGAAGTCTCCCTTCCTCACTTGTCAGTTATTCAGGTAGTTACTTCATCTTCTGGGTTTTGTTAATTTGGGTAATACAATTGCCTTTAGGCTGTACTGCTAAGGGTGAGAAGCTGGTTTTGCTCAAATCACATCACCAACCCTTGGGAACACAGAATGACATATACTGGCTAGTTACTTAAATGAGTATCTTTGTTGTTTACTCCATTTTAAAAATGGAAGAATGGAGAATTATAGAAGTTGTAGCTCTTTGTTTAAATAAATCACGATGGTAGGTCTGAGTCCTCAAGGAGGTTTTGGTTTTGTTTTGTTTTAATGCAGATTTCTAAACCTACAATTGCAAATGTCTTGAAAGATGCATCGGATATAAATTATCCAGAGTCACAGTAAATTGGAATTTACATATATCCCTCATTTAAAACTCCCAATTTTGATCACTTCGTAGGCAATAGTGAACCCTTCATTTAATACAGAAAAGTAATACTGTAAAATATAATTTGAAGGCAATCTTTGAGATGTTGAGAATTTACTGATGCACCATCATGAATTTATTTTTCCCAAGAAACATAGATTAATACTTGGAGATAAAAACAGCCAAGGGATATGGGAAGACATTTGTGTGCAAGGAGAGAAATTGTATCTCTAGGCTACAACTATTTATCAATTTTCCTGCCACTAAAACTTGCCAGCCAGTTTGTGAGCCTGCGATACAGATGAGTAACTCTATATAGAAAAATCTTCTCTTTGGGGAAAATTTACTCAGGGAAATTATTACCCATTGATATTCTCCCTGACATCTTCACTCTTATCTGCACTTTGCACAGTGACTCTTCAACTGACCTTCTCTAATGACTGTCTATGTCATGTGATAAGAATCCCTAAAATCTAGAAGTGGTTTTAAAAGGAAGCTCTTCTACTTTTCTTTGCATAGAACAGAAGGCTTGTTTGAAGGGTTTACTTTTAAGAAATTATATAGATTAGTAATCCATAATTTATGGCCACGAAAAAAGGCACTTATATTATTTTCTCTTTTACATGTCAAATTAAAATGTTGTTCAATACTCTCTCATCTCAAATCTTCAGGAACAAAGCCCCCCAAGAAGGAAAAGGTGAATTGCAAAGTAGCCCTACTAGATAGACTATCAAGACAGGATTAGATTTATTGCTTCCAGGGTCCCACTACCTGAATCTGACTGAGGCCTTTTTATCCCAAAGGGAATCTGACAAATTTTAGGGTTTCTGATCACATGACTGCTATCTCCAGGGAAAAAATAAAAAAGAGAACCTAACAGAAGAAAACGTCAGAGGCTTTTCATCTCAAGATAAGGAAGATGAGGACAGGGCCTCATTTAGAATTTTAGAAAGCTGGAGCTCTGAAAAGACTGTGATTCCTCATGTATCGTTCAAAGAGTCAGCACAGAGCTGTAAACTGCAAAATGTGAAACTGATATGCATACTTAAACTTAAAGGCTTCTCTTCAGTTATTTATTTTTGGCTTTTAAAAATTTGGATACATTCATCATTGCTGAGCTTTCTTCAATTTTCCATCCCCCTGCTTTGCTCATGTCCGTTGATGGGCAAAAGACTTGATCTTAGATATGTATTTTCCTTGCTCATCTCTCATCCCCAGGTCTTGGACACATGGGTTCTTCATAAATGGCTTGGGGACAGGGATGGATAGTGGTGAAGAAGCACTCCTTATATGATCAGAAGTTCTCAACAAAGTTGTAGATCGTTAATGTGTTCCTGGACAACGGTTGTGACTATTCTCAAAAATATGTTATCAGCACCTTTTGAAATTGCTAATTTATTGCTCCTGGGTAGGTAATCACCACATCATGTACCTTTTAACACAGGGAAACGACAGGCCTTTCCTGTACGGTTACGACTGAGGGGTCACCAGATTTTGACAGGTGAGTGATCTCCTTCGTCTATTTTCTTCCTGAGCATAAATTGTCAGGAAATGACAAAGCCTTTATTTTTAATTTTGGACCCTTGGTCTAATTTTTCCCAATCTATATACCTACAAGGGTGTGTATGTATGGTCTTTTGAGTTTTGCTTTATTTCACAAATGAGTAAAACATCTTTACTTTGATAAATTACTTTTCCTGCGTTACAAGTGTATTCACAATGTTTTCAGGCTCACTCATTTTTCAAAGGATAAAAAAGCAAGCTTCTGAGAAAAAAAAACACAATATATATAAGATTATATAATACAGTGTGTTCATTTTGCCCCATTTAAAATTTGAAAATAAGTCATTTTATAAAGCCAAGTGTTTCTTTTCTTTTCTTTCCTTTTTTAGTGTTTTCTTTTCAGAGCCAGATTTAAGAGCTAAAGCATGCCACTAATGGGTTGCCTTGAACTTCAGTGATATAGAGCCAAAAATAAAAATTACTCCTTAAGACGCGTATGTATGGAGCACTGGCTCCCTGCGTCGCAGTAAAGACTTCGTTTAATGTGGCCTCTCTTGTTTAAAGAAATGTATACTGAGCCCCAAAGGAGACATTTACTTCTAGTGCAGAAATGCATCACTAACAATCTACTTTGGATAAATTATATAATCCTGGACATGACTGGAGTGATGGGGGTGGGAGGGAGTTAGGAGACTCTGTTCTTATAAATTATAAGGTCACTAAGCCAAATTGAAACAAACCTTAAACAGAAGTATTTATATTTAAATATTGCAACTTAAGGAAGAAATCAGATTATTGATGGAACAGAACACGCAAAACCAATCGTGCCCTGAAAACACATACCCTTGTGTAACTTGGCAGAACAGCCCTGAAGACAGCAGACCTTTTCATCAAGTGAATCTCAGGTTCTGCCTGAAAGTGACATTATTCCTTGACACACAAACTTTCGCCCTTACTTTCCTTGTATTTCTTTCAAGTATGTTTTCTGGGCGGAGCTGCCTTACCCTCCTTAATCTCTGCTACCGTCCAGGTCGATGATGTCCAAACTCTCTCTTGGCTTTGATTTACTAACAAGTTACCTCATCACATTCAGCACGATTTCTCTTTCAAACACTTGAGTTCTCTTTAAACCCCCGTCCTTAAATATCACCTTGACCAGAGTCTGGGAGGCACGGTCGACTAGGAACAGTTTTGGTATTGCCATCTAACTGCCTCCAACTGAAAAAGTTCACTTTTGTAGGTCTACTTAACCCCAAACAGTTCTGGGAATGTTAGCATGCTTAGGCTTAAAAGAAGTCAAAAGCACTCATTCTCTAAAAAAGTGCAATTATAGGCACAATAGTAAGAGCCAATGTGATGCAAGGAAACAGTACAGATTCTGAACCTGTACTCTTGGAATCTGAATTTGAAGCCCAGCACCACCAGTTTTTTAGTAGGGGAAATTATTAACTGTCTGGGCCTCAGTTTTTACTGCTGTAAAATATTCCTTACATTTACAAAGCGTCTATGAAGATTTAACAGGATGTTTATAAAGCACCTCGCGTATTTTCCTATGCATGGGAAGTTGGTCTTTGGCTTTATTATGGTCACAGGTCTAATTGTTCTATAAAAACACAATTAACTTGGGGATGCTCTGGATCCCTCCCCCAACCCCTTATGCTTTCTGTTTTCAAAGAGTCATCAAAGTCTGCCTGTTCATGTACAGTTAAAAACTCCACCCATTAATATCTATCTTTCCAAGCCAAACTCTATTCCAATGCTGGGTCACTTCATACTTTTTGCTACTGATTTATTCTGGCTAGTATGCACATCTCTGAATTAGTGGAAATTTTACCAGTAAAATGATCTCTCCAGTTGTGCTGCCCCACAATCTTTTCTTCTTAATCCTACCTTCTGCTACAGCCAGGTCCTCTAACTAGAGGACCAGATCAAGTGATATGGGGATGCTTCAAAGCATTTGTAAATAAAAATAATGGAGGACTATGTCTCCCTATCTGACAGGTAGCTTCTAAATCGACTTCTACAAAGATGGAAACAGCCCTGTGCTTCTATGCTAACTCCATCAAACATGACCTTCACAGAAATCAAAGAACTCACAATCCATACAGCAATTTCCAATTCTAAATATGCCTTTAAAAAACATTCAGCTAATTTCTAAACATGTATTCTGGTAGCAGCCTTCCTTCCAAGTATTTTGCATTACTAAACGTCTAAAAATACGTGGTATAGCTACATGTATTACATAAACAGATTACCTAAATGAGGTACATTCTTATTTTGCCTATCTGAGCAATTAAGTCACTGTTATTAAAATAAATCTCCCATAACCACATTCATCAAGCATCATGCTGTCACATTCACTAGTGACAGTAAGACAGCAGATAGTCAGAAGGAAATAAGTAAGCCCAGTGAATAAATTATGTTTTGAATGATTTTGAGATAAATTAAGACTGCAGACAGTCTGTGTTCTATTTGAAAAATATTAAATTCAGACTCTTGAATTCTCTACTTATTTTTGGAGCAGGTATCCTCCAGTCCCCTGCACTGATCTCTGAGACACCAGACTCAGGCAGGAATTTGGGAGGAAATTGATGAGGGACCCAGGAAGTAGGGACTAGGGCAAGAGATAGGTTTTCACGGTGGTAGGTTTTAGAGTTGAGCAGCTAGTTGCTCAATACCTGCTAGAGAGCCACACCTAGTCAACTTTGGATACTTTCTTCTGTTTTGTTCCTACTGCATCCTTAGCACCCAAGATAATGTCTTGTGTGTATTGTTCAAAAATGAAAGGCTTTTGAAGGGGCACTGATGGTGGAGATGACCTTCTAGAATAGGGATTTTATGGCAGCAACTCGCACAGGATTTGTGGTACATTTTTGCTGGATCCTTAAATAGAGTGTTTGCTAAATAGAAGATTTCCTACGTAGCTCACCATGCTTCAAAGGTTCGTAGAGAGAGGATTTCACAACCTCCAGATAACTTCAGCTACCAAATCTAACTCTAATACTTAAACCTCCATCTCAGGACATTTTGCCCCGTTATCTCATGCATATAAATTTACAATTTACTTCTTTTCTGAACTCTGGGCAAATATTTATTTCAATAGTGTATCTATTGTGAATGGAGGCACCATTTGTTCTCCTGTTCCCCGAGCCAACTCAAGTGTGCTTTCCTGACTCAGCTATTATTTCTAACCCTTTAATTATCTTTCTTGCTCTTTGAATGTTCTCCAGGATTTTAATCCCTAAAGTCCTGGAGCCTGAGCTTGGATGTAATATGCTGGGACTGGCAGGTGGAGACTAATGCTAAATTATCGTTGTAAGATCACCTCATGCTTCCTGTTCTAGTTATGTAGACTTATGTAGGCTTCTGTGGTTCTTATTATTACATAATCCATTTGTAAGTCCGTCTTTTCCCACAATTTCAGAGGCAGTCGTCTTTTATGTTGGGAATTCATACACCTACCTGGTCATTCTCCAGCTTCTGTGTATGTAATTTCTTTCCTCATGTAATTACCTTGGATGAATCAATATTAAATCTTCTCTTTATTTCTAAGCACATCATAGTCTTAGTCCAGTGCTAAGCAAATGCAAAGGGTTCAAATATAGTACTGATACCTAAAAGCTAAAACCAAACTCATTCTTTTTATTGTCTTTTCATCCTTGAATCTGTTCCTCTGCCTAAGTCCTCTGTCCAGGTCTCAGCACCACTACATGCCCAAGTTTGAGGGACTGATAATGTTTTATTCTATCTCCTCATGCACTGCATATAGCCAATTGGTTTCCAAGTCCTGCTGAGTTTAACTCTTATTAAACATGGCCTTCCTCTTTATTTCACTATACTATCCAAGTTCAGGTAATTCAACATCTCCAGGTTGGACTACAACAGCTTTTGATTTCTTCTCTTCAATCCATCATTCCGTCTTTTCTCAAAACACCTATCAGGTCATTTTTTGCCTTAAAAAAAATCACATTGTCTCCATTACTTAAGATGCATTCAAGACCCTGACATCACCTACCTTTTGCAACCCCCTCTCTTGCCATTTCCCTTCCTCTTCTATTCCTCCCAAATCAAATCCTACACCAAGGATGACAAATATGTCAATTTTTGTCAATTGGAAGTGGCTGCCTGAAACAATGTTTTAAGACTGACCATGTCTACCATGAAGAGTTGGCAATAATGGAATGGTAATGATGGCCATCTTGCTATACAAATTGAATATTTAAATTTTTCTTAACCTTTCATTTGCTTGGTACCCCTTGACTTTCTATTTCCCTAGAATTGGTCTCCTAGATATAAGTCTTGCTTCCCTTTCTCAATGCTCTCACAGTTACCTTTTTAAAAAATTATTTAATACATGGTATTTTGACAGTGGATAACCACACAAAAACATTCAAATCCATGCCTTATATCATTTTTACAAATGTAAAAAGACAGAGCTATAAATGTTATAAAATGTAATGTGGAAGAATTCATTTATAGTTTTGAAGAAGGGAAGGCCATTCTGTTATGACTTAAAATACTGAAATCATAGTAGGAAAGACTGATAAGTTAAACTCTGTCAAAACCAAAATCAATTCTAAGATAAAAACAAACAAGTAAATAAACAACTAACAAATAAAAAAGCCACACAATACTATAAGCAAATGCAAAAGACTGGGAGACTTATTAGCAACTCATATCAAAAAAGTGTAATATCTTTAAAACATAAAGAGCTTTTAGAAATCAATAAGAAAATTACCAACAATCCAATATAAAAATGGGCAAGAAGAGAAATGCAAATCAAGACCACAATGAGACATCACCTCACACCTGTCAGAATGGCAATCAACAAAAAGAGCACAAAAAACAAATGTTGGTGATGATGTGGAGAAAAGGGAACCCTAGTGCAACGTTAGTGGGAATGTAAATCGATGCAGCCACTATGGAAAATGATATAGAGGCTTCTCAAAAAACCCAAATTAGAACTGCCATATGACCCAGCAATCCCACTCCCGGATATGTATCTGGAAAAAATAAAAACACTAATTTAAAAAGATAATGCACCCCAATGTTCACAGCAGCATTATTTTTAATTGTCAAGATATGGAAGCAACCTAAGTGTCCATCAATAGGTGAACGGATAAAGAAGATGTGATACACACACACACACACACACACACACACACACACACACACACACACACACACACACACGTGTGCAACAGAATACTATTCAGCCATAAAAAAGAATGAAATTTTGCCATTTGCAGCAACATGCATGGACTTGGAGGGCATTATGTTAAGTGAAGTAAGTCAGACAGGGAAAGACAAACACTGTATGACATCACTTATATATGGAATCTTAAAAAAAAAAACCACAAACTAGTGAATATAGCAAAAATTAAGCAGACTCACAGATACAGAGAACAAACTAGTGGTTACCAGTAGGCATATGAGGGACAATATGTGGTGGAGGAGTGGGAAATACAAACTACTGGGTGTAAGATAGGCTTAAGGATGTATTGAGTGACATGGGGAATACAGTCAATATTTTGTAATAACTAAATGGAAGGTAACCTTTAAAAATTGTATAAAATTTTTTTAAAATTTGAAAAATAAAGATTGCAGAAAGATAAAAAAATTTAAAGGGGCAAGGAATAAGAAAACAGAACATTTACAGAAAAAAATATAAGTGGCTCTTAAACAGATCATAAGATGTTCAATTTCAGTAATAATAAGAGAAATCCAAATTAAAACTATTAAGAGATCATTATTTTTACCTATTAGATGTGAAAAACATCAAAAAGTTTGATAACACAATATTGAGGAAGCAGCAGGGAAAAGGGGTCTCACATTTCTGGTGAGAACATAAAATGATACAATACTGATGGAAGGCAATCTAACAATACTTCTCAAAATTACAAATGCATATGCTCATGAATCAACAATTTATCTCCTGGTCAATGATCTTACAGATATACTTTCATATGTGAAAAATGTCTAAAGTACAGTATTGTGGCACAGTTTGCAATAGCAAAATATTGTAGGCAACCCAACTATTGGGGACGTACTAGTTAATAAATGCACATGATAGAATAATGTTCAGCTTTAAAACAAGTGTTTTCTTATGAAAAATAAGGAAGATCTCTCTGTAACGAAATGAGAAGAAAAACAGGGTAAGTTGTTAAGAGGGAAAAGCAAAGTTCAGAGGTGAAAATACAATGCTTAGTGTGCATTTGCTTGAATATGCTTAGAGACTGAAAGGATACACCAGACACTAATAATAGTTGGCACTTGGGTGGATGGAGGATCGGGGTAGTAAGATTTTTTTATTGAAAACATTTTAATTTACTTAAAAAATAATTCAAATGCTACAGTTTTCTCTGTCCGTAATGTTATTTACCCTTATTCCCCACCTCCACCTAGATATATATGCTTCAGATCTTAATCATTTCATCAAAAAGACTTTCTTTCCCAGGGGCAGGGGGTACAGCTCAGTGGTAGAGTGCGTGCTCAGCATTCATGAGGTCCAGGGCTCAATCCCAGTATCTCCAGTAAAAAAAATAAGCCTAATGACCTCCCCACAAATTTTTTTTTCCATTTTTTAAAAAAAGAAAGACTTTCTTTCCAATTTGGAAAAGTTCAGATTCCCTCAAGCCTCAGATGAACTCTTGCATTCACTTTTGTAAAACATCTGTGGAGATGTCTCTCTCATTTGACTGAGACACTCCTTGAGGCAGAGAGGAAGGCATGCTCAGGGCGCTGTGTGGGGGCACATCTTGGGAAACCACAGGGAAAGATAAAAGTGGTAGACAGCATCTGCCTAGCAATGACAGAGGTTAAGATAAATACACGTATAATTAGAAGGCAGAATGTGGTCATTGCCTTAGGAGTTACAAATAAAGTTGTGTGGGATATAGAGCAAGGTGACTGCTGGGAGAATTTTCTAAATATATATCTGGAAAATGCAGTGATATTTGAAAAGGGGTTTTGAAAGACTGATGTGATTTCTTCAAGAAGGGGCAGGGTATTTAATGCAGAAAATCAAACATCTACAGGGGCCAGGCAGGTGATACATGTGAGGGAACAGATTTACAAGTGGAAACCAGTTAAAAACAAGGTCTAGAGGCTCTTCAACTTGGCTGCATATTAGCATCACCTGGGGGATTTTAAAAAATGCCCACACTCAGGCCATAATTCAGATGGATTCAATGAGAAACCGGGGGTGAGGGAGGGGGTGGGAGGGTGAAATGGAGGAGGAACCCAGAACCTGCAGCTTTAAACAACTGCCCGGATAACAACCACATGGACCAGCAGAGCCCTTACCACCTGTGACCTGTTAAAAATGCAGAATCCAGGCCCTGTCCTGGATTTACAGAATCAGAATCCTGCGTACGCTGTGAAGTCTGAGAAGACCTGCTCTTTGTCCTTTTCCGAGGGAGTGGCCATTCAGTAAGAAGCATCAGCCTTTGTCTGGGAGAAGGCTCGCCCTCGAGTTGTAGATGTTCTAAGTTTTCCAATTACACTGCTGACAACAACACAAATAACTGAAATCCGGGGGAAGCCATCAAAAGGTGACTGGGGCCTCCCAGTTTGCTGGAGAGGGAATGGTGACTAGTGCAGTCTGTCCAAAGCTTAGATTGTTTTAAGGCAGAAGTTTTTTAATGTGGGTTGTTGGTATTTACTTAAATTTTCTGAGCAGCTAAACCATCCCTGTTAACAACATCAAAGGGCAAAGTTCAGTCCCTAAATCTGCTCTCACTCAGGCGGATGGAGGGGGATTTTGGAGGACCCTCCCTCCCATCCCCCTTAAGCAAAATTTAAAGGGCCTACAGAAAGTAAAGCCACGATGGTTCAGCAGGCTTGCACTGCTAGAGTAAAACTTATCTACTTAATGGGCAAGATCAAGTCACTTAATATTTTTGAAGCCAGGGTTATAATTGCAACACCAGCAACAAAGAAAACTTGCTGCCTCGTGATCTGGTTAGAAATATAAGTGGCCCGAAAGCGGAACTAGAAAGAGCTGAAGACTTTTATCCAACAAATGCTTATCGAGCTCCTACTGTGTGTCAGGTGCTATTCCAAGTCCTTTCACTTCATTCCTTCGGAGGTAATCCCAGTCAGACAGCCTCCTGGAAAACTGATGTCATTGCTCCTAAAATGAATGATCTCAGAAGATAAAAGTGTGCATGAGTCAGAACAGCTCGTGGCTCCAGCTCAGCACTGTCAGCAGCTCAGTAGCTTGTCTTTGAATATCAGGGACTGCTGAGATTGGGGGCCAAACAAAGGGAGGGAGAGGAGTTCAGAACAGGCCAAGACACACCTTGGAAGGTGTCTCTCTACTTTGCTAAAGAGTTTGGCAACAGTTACAACATTTTAAATGGCAATACTAAGAAGTGGCTTTCAAAGAATAGTTAAGTATCAGCAACCATTTTCTCTGGTTCCCACAACCCTTATGTGATTTTTTTTTTTAATTTGTTGCACTGAGTAATGTTTCTACCTACCTCTGCTAAAGTACTATATAAAATCACTCTATGGATAAATATACAGATTAGTTGCAAATGAGAAATCAGTTTAAACCTTCAATCTCTTGAACCTCCACTGAATTAAACCACACAGAATTATTTCTGAAACACACTGGGTATTTTTATAAACAATCCATCAGAGCAAAAAATAACAAACTTCGCAAAATGAGTTTCTGTGACAAGTTTTTTTTATCGTTTTTAAAAGAAATTTCTCAGCACTCAAAATTTTAAAGGCTCAAAGAGTATAATCACTGAGAACAGCTGTACTACCCCTTTATTATTTTAGAGCATGCATTTGTTTTGTTTTGATACAAAGCTCACATTTGTAAGATGTGCAGGAGCACAGTAACAAAAAGAAAAGAGAAACAGTGTAATGTAACAGGCAAGGCACACAGACAGAACAAAAGGGAAAAAAAATTCTCCTTTTGAGCTAAGAAGAGAAAAAAGAAATACTATCATCAAGGCGGAAGAAAGGCGTCTCTGAACAAGAAATAAATATTTTCCCAGCAGGGGGCTGGGGGTGGAGGGGGGAGGTGGGAGAACAGAAGGGTGCCCGGGGAGAAAATATACTGCTCATGCCCTTGCGAACAGAACTTCGATTTATAGAACAAATCAATCCACTTACAGGACAGGCTTAACTTCACCTGTTGGGAGGTAAGTTCAGTCCCTTTCTCCTTCTCTGAATGAATGGGAAAGGCTCACGGCTCGCCCTCTGCCTCCCACCACAGGAATGTGTGCTATCTGCAGAGTTGTTTTGAAACCCTTAGCACTTAAAGGAGCTGCATCAACAGGTTTCTCCTCTGTAACACTGAGCCGATCATCACTGTTGAACGCAAAACTTTAACAAGTTAAATGCTATCGGAGGAATTTAAAACCAGCTCTTGCTAGAGCATTTTTTTTTAAGAATCACATTTTTTAAAGACTTTATTTTTAGGGGGAGGAAATTAGGTTTATTTATTTACTTTTGATGGAGGTACTGGGGATTGAACCCAGGACCTCATGCATGCTAAGCATGCACTCTACCACTGAGCTTATACCCTACCCCCCAAAGAATCACAATTTATAATTGTATCACTCCAGCCTTTTTTTGAGCCCAAAACTCCAGAGTGAACCAAGGGAACCAAGGGCTATTCCCTGACAGGTTAATACAAAGCACGTTTTAAGGAAAGCCTGAAAGTCAGCCTTGGGATGTCACTGAGGACAGAGAACTCTTTCCCAGAAAGGGCTGCTGACGTGATTTTTAAAGACACAGGAGACTCAAAAATGTCCTTCCAAGCAATGTCACAAATGCCACACCTTTTCTATGCTTATTATCTAATGTAGTTCTATGGCCATCGCCCTCCAACAAAAATATTTATCTCTTCTCTCTCAATTTTGGCCTATATACTTTCCATTCTGTCTTTAAATAAAACTGCTTACAGCAAATGAGTGGTGAGGCAAAATACTCATCATAGAAGCTTCATTCAACCCTAAATGCAGAGGGGAAATGTCATAGGTAAATTCTAATCCTATTTTAAATTCCTACCTGTGATTGTTAAAACCCTGAAATTGACAAGTTGTTTTTTTTTCCTTAGGTTAACTCTTTTTGGTTTGAGTTGGTGTCCAGTACTTGGCTTGCCATGTTTGCCCAGCCATTTGTCACCATTTTCATTTTGTTTGCAATTTATTCTGCAGTACCAAGTGGCTTCTCTTCAAAGGTTCTACGGCTAGATATAATTGGATTTCTCGAAGCCTCTCAAACTTCATCCAGCATGAACTTAATTGAAAATGACTATAATCTAATTTCAAACATTGACTGATGATGTTACAAAGAGTATGTCTATTTTCCCACAACAGAACAAGAATACAACTGAAAGTAAGTCAACATTCCCAAAATGAACACACAAGAAAAACTATCCTTAATGATAGGAAGGAAAATCTCTGCAATAAAATAATAAACTGTTGAGCAAATAATTTGCTAATTACCATGCACTGGGTATTTTATTTGACCAGTTTCTTAGATGATCTCTATATAAACACTGAAAAGGGATGGTGTTTAGGTAATTGTCTAGATAACTTATTAATGCAGTTGATTCTAGGGCTCAAAAGAACCAACTTGAATGTCTGATGGCTTTCCACGTTGGAGGAAGCAAGTTAAGTTAACAATGAAAGCAGTAAGATCTAGCGGAAGTGGAATAAGGAATCAAAAGATAGGAGTCAGCAGTGAGCTTCCTAAAACAGTGAGTACGTAAAACAGCATTTCACTGTTTTCTTTAATCTCTCTGGGATTTGTTCAAGTGTTTGGACCTTGTGCAGTTAAAAAAAAAAAAACCGTTTAGAAAAAATACTCAAAGTCAACGAATCTTCCTAGTGAACTTGACTCTGGAACTTGCACTTAACACGTGATTTTATCACATCTTGGAGGGATATGTAGAAGCTCTTTAAATAATCTCCAGAGGGCATGGAGTATTTCCAAAAGTGAGGTAAAGAAGTCTGTAATCATGTAAGCATTACTTACTTAGCTATTGCAAATTAAGATGATCAAATACCTCTATAAAGTGGAAATTATGAGTTTAAGGTTTTTTACCAACATGCCTGTACATTTCTTTCCTTCCTTCCTCTCTCCCTTCCTCTCTTCTGCCTTTTCTTCTTTCCTCCCTCCCTCTCTCTCTCTTTTTGTTTTCTTTTAGTTTGAAAAACAGGATTTTGATGTCTTTTAAATTCTAGTACAAAATCAACCTGAAGAATTAACCTGTAACAAGATTAACTGATGCCTGTAAATCCTCTCCACAATTCTATTCATTAGAATCCTACAAAGAGGGGGCCTGGAGAAAATTAAGAATCCACAGTGGAGATGGTTCAAGGTAGCTTTACTTAAAACAGCCAAATAGTGGAAACGACACAAATACTCATCATCAACAGGGAAAGATAAACTGTGGCATAGCCACACAACCAAATACCATATAACAAAAGAACAACTTATTGATACAAGGAACAATATGAATGTATCTCATTGACTTAATTTTGATCAAAACAAACCATATACCAAAAAGTACACAGTAATGGTTCCGTTTATATGAAGTTCAAAATCAAGCAAAATTTAGAAGTCAGAAGAGTGATTTCCATGGAGGGGTTACTGACTGGGAAGGGACCCCAGGGAGCCTTCCTTGAGTGCTGAAAGCGTCCTAAGAGCTTGTTCTGGCTGAAGTATACAGGTACAGCCTTCTACAAAAAGTCACTGAGCTACACACTGAAGATTTGTGCATTTTACTGGGGGTATGTTATTTTGCAACTAAAATGTTCTTAATAGAAATTAAAAGAAAATTCACAGTGGAGGAAGAAAAAACAAGTTAGAAAGTCTCCACCAAAATGCCAGCAGGTTCAACAAAAGTGAAGGAGAGTCCCATTAAAACACACACACACACACACACACACACACACACACATACAGAAAAATAACCCATCCCACAGAGGATGGGGAAATGACCAACTTGTTTTTCTTTTTGAGGTTCCCTAGATCATTAGGCATGGAATGTGGAAAAAGGAGAAGTCAAGAATGATAAAGTCTCCCCCCTAAACTAGTGGGGTTTGAGAACTTCAGTTAAATCTCAGAATTTCTTGATTAGGGTCACCCTTCTGTCTCCTCAGTCATTGTAGGGAGCAAGCTAATTCTCTTTAGATGGAAAATTGTTGTAAAGAGCGACCAGGAGTTTAAAGAGGAAACCAACTCTCTGCGTTTCAGGTAGAGAATTAAAGTTTGACCTCAAGTTTGCTTTCTTTATGGTTAAATAGGGTTCAACAGAATGGGAAAGGAGGGAGGGCTGTGGGAAGAAGGGCTGCCCAGGAATGAAAGGACTTTCCTTTGTGTTCCCTCTGTGAAAAACCACAGAATGGATCTGGTAGGTTGGGAGCAGGAGGGCAAGAAACTCCAATATTTATTTCTAGTCAGACTTTATTGATACAAGTTATGGGCTTTTCTTTAAAAAAAAAAAAAAAAAAAAAAAAAAAAAAAAAACTCCTGGCAAAAACAAATCCATATCTCCTTAGCCACTTAGACTTTTTAGAGACACGATGTATCCTTTTCTCTTGTTCTCCGTCTGAGCACTCCCAGCCCCAGCCATCATTTCTAATAGTGGAGGCTGTGACTGGTGACCAACGTGTGAAGGGTTGTGGCTTGGATCCAGCCTCCTGCCCTGGCATTCCCGCATTGTCTTTGAACTTTAAACAATTAGAGTGCCACCATCAACCACCCAAAGTACCGCCAGTTACAACCTGGCTGCACCTAGGAAATGCTTTTAAAAATCCTAGACGAAAATTAATGGAGAAAATTATGGACGACACTAAACCTGACCATTTCATTTAAATAATGTGGATGGGGGGAAGAGGGGTGGCGCTAAAAATGTAGGTGATGTATAGCTCACAGGTGTTTTACATGTATTATCACATTGAACCCTCCTGACACCTCTGTAAGCCTAAAATTAGCACCTCCATTTTGTAAGTGGAAATCTCAGGCTTCAAGGAACAGAAGTCCTAACTGTGCACAGCCAGGGCTCAAGCCCAGGTCCATCTGACTCCAACATCATTTTATATCATGACTGCTCAGGCTAGATGCCTACTTAATACACACGGAGCATAAATAACCTATCATCCTATGAAAAAAGCGTAAATGGTAAATTAAATCAGCTAAAAGAGATGGTAATCTCCTTGAGGACAAAGGCTAATTACTCATCTTTTTCTGTGGCACAGAATAAACCACGATGTGCTAGGTGCATTCTTCTAAGTGGGTGCACATGAAATACTGTTTTTTTTTAAGTTACGTACTCAAACAACATACTTTCTCAAAGTATCTATAAGCATCTACAAAATTGTCATTAGGTTTTCTAATAACTGCAGAAAAAAACAAAATTTACTCACTTAAGTAAAACATGAAGTTAGTAAAAAGGACAGTTAAATGCCGAGTCATAACATAATCAAAAGAATCTAAAAACTTAGATACCGAATTACATTTGCTCACCTTTAAGCTTTAAAGGCATATTGGCTAATATTTCTGTTATAGCAGGAATAATAAGCAAGCACAAAGCCTTTCATGGTAAAACTGACCCTAAACATGAAGTCACTTCGAAGACAAGAACAAGCAAATACAAGATATTCTGCTTATACAGGGTGGAAGCTAAATGAGCAGACTAAAACCCAATTACTAGTAAAATTTCACTCTGATGACCAGTTCTTTACACCAAAGAATCCAAAAGCTGACTCAATACTTTTTCTTTACAGGACTTCTCTTCCCCATTTCATTTTAGTTTCTCTCTGTGGAGGAAAAGCACTGAACAAGATTTAAATTCTAAATGCCTTATTCCTTCTGGAACCTATAGTCTGAAATCAGTTTATTTACTTTTAAATTAAGTCAGAATTTGTTACTGAAAGAATTGTACCTGGGTCTTTAGCTGCTGTATTGTTAATGATTCTTTGCAGTTAAACACATGCAGAATTCGAAGGTGGCGTGCTTTGTTATTTACTTTTTACTAGTGGGATTCTCAGTTTGCTGGAGGTTGAGTAATTAAGAATTTAAAGTTATACCATAGAATAAAAGGACTTCTTTCACTATTGGAGGCTCATTTGTCTTTCAGATAGAATTATGCAGGTTTTCAGGTGTGTGGCTGCTGTGTTTCTGCCTTAGAATTCTCTAGGATGAATCTGCCTGTGACCCTAAACCCACTCTTAAATAATCAGTGAATCTCCATTAACTATAAACATGTCTGGTGAGGTCCATTTCTGAGATTATAAGAAACAAATCAGTGTTTCCTTCTTTCTAGATTGTGTCTTCCTAATTTTTTTATGTTAGTTATTACAGTAAGCAGACTTTCCTGAAATTTTAACAATGTATCCCCATGCAGCATAAATGTTTTCTTCATTATTCAAAATGTTGACTCTCACTGTTTACTTTTGTGGTTCTCCATAATTTTATAGAGTAGTCATTCTCTGTCAAAAAGAATGTCTACATTGGTTCTTCTTTTTCTTTTTCTTTTTTTTTTTTTTAATTTTGGACCAAATACCTCCTTTCAATTATTTGGGTTATTTTTGAGAATCTTCAGCTGACTTTTGCATAAAAAGCCCCTTGTCCACATTATGGTTTTAAACTAATCTGTCTTTGCACATAAACCTCATCCCTATTCCTGCTTCTCCATTTTTAATGCTTTCCATAGTCTCAGCATTATCAATTTTAAATCACATTTTTTTCTATTACTTTGTATGAAATTACATATTTCTCCCTTCTGATTGGCAGCCACCTTATTCTATATTAAAGTCTTTAAAGTTTTAACTTTTGGTCCCCGTTGAGTCCCCTAGTGATGCCAGTTCATTAATATGCCAAGGTTTATAGCATGGCACGCCTCGAATGGTGACACTTCTGGTGTGTGTGGGGTGAGGGAGGGGGCATACCTGTCACTCACTGTACTGATCCCTGTACCACTGAAGACAATGTCACCCCAAAATGAAATAGTAAAATGAACGTTCAGCTCTTTAGCCTACAGCATATACTTTGCTAAGTAACTATACCATTTTTTTTAAATGGTAAATAAATGAAACTTACCCTTTCAAGAAGATTTCAATGGATGATTTAGGATCGTTTCCTCTTTATTTCAGCTCAGTCCAATGCAGGTAAGAGTTGTAGGGTCCGAGGGTCCAGAGGCTGTGGAGACCACAAAAGCAAGGGTAAAGGAAGGCCCTCCCCCTAAATTTACATTCATTTAGATCTGTTGGAGTGCTAAGGTTTTCAAAACCCAAGCTCGATATAGGTGTTTCCTTGAGGAGTGAGTAGTTAACTGTTTTCCCCAGCCAGCGAGGCTCTTAGGATCCCCCATTTTAAAGCTGCAGGTTGTTCAACTATTCTTTTATGTTGTATTACCCTCAGGGGCTTATATCCGACTTCCATATTTAATGCATTTTAATTCAGCCTTATAATGATGTGTATACACACTCATGAGCTCATCCTCCCCTTAGGACTTACCCAGGTAGCAGAGATTAAATTGGCATTCTTTACTACTTCCTGTCAAGTGCAAGTCTGACTTCATGAATCCCTTTATTTCTGTGCTTGCATCCAAAAGTTTCGGACAGTGTGATTACTGGATTCAATAAATAAAACAAGGTCTTCTGGACAGATCCTTTTGTAACACCATGACTATATAAAACTGGCAACACACGCATCCTGGCTTTTCCGCTTTCCACACTCCTCCTCCGATTTTTTTATTCCAGTGAGTGATTGCTTTGGAATCTCAAAAGGTTTGTGTCGCTTTCTCATAGCGTGAATTATGCCCTTATCCTGACTATAGTTTGTGAATAGTTTGTCTACCTGATTGGCCCTCGGCCAAACAATACATTTTGCATTTGAAGAGCCAGGAAAGTATTTTCCCTTCCACTGCTCTTATCTCTTGGTGAGGGGAGTGGGGCTGGAAGGGAGACATGAGAGTGGGAGAGACATAATGCCTCAGCCAGAAACCAGTGACACTTGATCCAGTTCTGTGTACTACCTTCAAGGAGGCCACGTCTGGAGGAATTTGTAACTGAAATGATACCATACAGGCCTCCTGTCACCGCAGTACTCTCCTCCCACGGCCACCACCAGCTGCAGCCTCCTCTGTCATTTAAATCATCGTCCTACTCTTTAATAAAGTCATTTGTGTACTGTCTTATCTCCCCACTAAGATTCTCCAACTTCCTGTACTCTCTGCCTCCAGCACCTCGCCTGGTCCTAGGCTTCTGATATATGTTGGCTGAACTGAAATCATTTGCTTGCCTTGCTTGGAGTCTCTTTTTCTCTCGTGGAGAGAAAAATTGTCTCCAATGACATCTTCATCCTGATTTCACATCATTAAGATATAATGGGTATAGTGACCACAAACAATATAAGGAGAAGTAGCATAGTTGTCTTTCAAATTGCAGCAGCATAAGAAATTTTAATGATTTTTTTCCCTGAAATAGCTCTATTTTTCCACCATTTTTTCCTGAAAGATGAATCATTCTTAATGTTTGGTGGTGTAGCCCTCAGATGCAGACAGAAGTGTTTTGCCATTTTAAATACTTTCTGCCTAGCATGGATGGACAGTAACCAAGGGGAATTAAAATACACGAATTGAAACTTTCACCAGCTTATGAAATAAAATGCAGCTTAAACCTAATTCTGTCTTCAGCCATATCTACGTGGTACACACAATCATAAAAACTTCAGGGAATCACTGGAGTATATATCTCCATGTCAGCCCACATTCAGACCTGGGAAAGTCACCGGCTGAGCTGACTAAATTTTCTCATTTGCTGGGTCAAGGGAGGCAGAGACAGAGGAAGGGAACGAATTACCCCGCGTGCTCCTCTGTCCCCTACTCTCTGCCCATGCCTCTTCTATACAGCTGAACTACCAAACCATCACCAGAGCACACAGCGATGGAAGTGCAGATCCTGTGAGGAGGAGGTCCCTGTGTCAGGTTGGTTCATAAAGGGAAGCAGGATATTAAGATTTGAAACAGAAGATCAAAATATTCCATTATATCTGGGTCTTGTTATAAATAATCACAATTAGATTTTTAACCTCTTGGTTAAAGGCTTATTTACCTTTATTTCTGCCCTGTCACCTAGGCCTTCACACGTGTGTTTAAATAACAAATTTTAAAAGTTATAATGCTATCAGTATATATTGAAATGTTATATGTATCTTACATAATTATCATAATGGTCTACCCGGCAAGTAGGTATAAAAGAATATAAAGCATAGATATGTATGAAATTGGTTATGAAGAACTCTTTGATTATTGGAAGGAGAAAATGTAGTCAGCATTTGTGCTATAAGGCTCAAGGAGCTGTTGCCTATGGCGCTATGGAAGGGGCTGACCTTCCCAAACTGCCAAGCCTCGGGGGCCACCGGCACAGCAATTTTAAACCTGAAAGGCGGAGAAGGTTGCAATTTTAAAGGATCATTAAAATTTGGGGGAAAAAAAATCCTACCAGACACTGTGCATTGTTTGCTGTTGAGCTATGTAACCACACCCTTTGTGCTTTGTTGAGGGTGAGAAAAACCTGCATTTGGCCCCGGGATATGGAAACCAAGTGGTAGATAGCTCTCCCCAGAGTGTGGAGAGTAAACACCAGCAAGGAAGCAAAATAAGATAATAAACGTGGAGGCTGTGGTTTTGCTAGGTTAGGTCACAGGCAGAACCAGAAATCCTCCACCATCTGGAAAGACCAAATGCACACTGGGCCATTCGACCTGGCTCAGCGAGTCCATGCTGGGTGCTTGTATTTGCATCTCTTGCTCCAGCTCACTGTGTTGGAGATAAAGGCATGCTGAATAATGTTTAAGGGTGTGATATTTGGGGTCGGAGAGACCTGGGTTTAAGTCCTGATACTTTCGTTTATTATGTTAGTTATGCAGTCACCACCCCCTTCCCAGGACTCAGTTCCCTTATGTGTAAAGTGGAGAATAATAATTATACCTTCTTCATAGGTAATTGTTGTGCATGTTGGACCACATAATGTATGTAAAGAAAGCACATGGCATTCTCAGTGAATGTCAGCTAAAAACAATGAAACAGCAACTGCTCGGCACCTCCTCCTGGCTGTAAAAAGGTGGCAGAGCCAAGGAAAGCCTGGGTAGTGCACGATATCAAACAGGTTGTGTTCCTTTGATCAGGAGCTGCAGTTCACCATTGGTCCTCATTGTTTTATCACCCTCATACTTCCCACCCTTGACACGGTCGGAGGTTGATAAAGACTACCCTTCACTCAACGAATATTTATTAAATGCCAACTCTGTATCAAGTAGTAGCTTTGTGTTGGGACTGTATTTGTGAACACCTCCTGGAGATAGTTGAAAACATAGGTAATAAGCAAGATAAACACAAATATAATCATTGTCGCATGTAAGAAGAATAAACATGGGACACTATAGATGGGTTGACAATGGAAGACCTCTCTGAGACAGAGAAGTTTAAGCTAGAAGGTTAAAAAAAAAAGAGCAGACATGATTTCTCTCCACACCTTAGGCCCTTTCTCTGCAGCAATTGTGATGATTGCCAGATTCATCTGTCCTGTAACTTCTCAGTAACTGCTCACTACCACAATTCAGAGGTGTGATCTCAAGAGATGGCCAGAACAGACCATCTCCTGCCAGGAATGGCCCTAGGGTAACGGTCACTGATGTAGCCACGGGGCAGACACATACACACCTGTGCAGGCTGCCACCACACATGGACACTGGGCAAGCAAAGTGCCCTGCCTGGCACAGGGCTGCACTCACCTGCCCCTGAGGAAGAGGTGCTTTTCCCACTTAAAGCCAGAACAGGTCAGTGGCCTTGTGCAGCCTCAGAATGAAAGCACACTCAGAAGTGAAAGGTTTTTCAAAATCAGGCTGGCACTGGGGACTCAAGGGCCCATCTTGGAACACCCCAGCTGAATTCCTAAGTATAGGTCACATAGTGACCCATAGTACTGTAGATCTGCACTATGACTTAAAGCCACTTTTCAAGGAAAGCCCGTATTTCCTCCTCTTGGTAGCAGTGGGATCGGGGTTCGAGCCGGTCTTCTAGCTGAGTGAAGCACTGGGCACCGTAGAGGCCTGGGGAATGGTAGCTTGGGTCTCTGTTGCCTCAGTCCCCACACAACCCACTTCTTCCAGTAACCGTCCCCACAAGGGGCCTCCGTGGGGCAGTGCCGGTCCCCAAAGCTGTGACTAATGGCTTCATTCTCAGGCTCTCAAAACAGAGCAGTTCTTGTTGGCTATGGAATGATTCTCATTTGTACCAGAGCAGAATCATTCTTCCTGATTATCTAACAACAAGCCACAAAGAATCCCTTTGGGGTTGTAGAAACCTGTGGGAGTAATAAAAGAAGAAATATTGAGGAGGAAAGTGTAGGAGACCATGAGATAAAGACCAGAGAATGTCAAGTTAATGTTTGTACACTTAGCGCAGTCCCTAATTAAAATATTTCAGGGAGAGAGAGGAAAGTTTTTACAAAGAATTGTGGTAAATTAGTTTCAATAGGTTTAACCAAAAAAAAAAAAAAAAAAAACCCACACATAGTATTCTCTTGGCAAGCTTTCTTACATATTAGAACTAAAAATTATACAGATAAATTCTCAGGCTAAGACATGTTTTGGCCTAATTAGCAATACCTCAGACGAGCAAGCAGGACTCTATGATTTTAAAGATAGTACTTATACTGAAGGCAAGAACCAACAAAACTGGCCAGACTTGATTTCTATCAAGGTTTCCTTGGAGTTAAAAAAGAAAAAAAAGAAAAAGTTATTAGTCTCTCAGACAACTGAAATGACAGAAAGTAGAGCTGGACATTAAAAATGCACAAAATTTATGTGGATTAATTTAGATGCATTCATTAAGAAGTATCTAACTCTCCCACCACTTCTGGAGACTACACAAATCCTAACTCTAGTTAATAGTTTTCACAGTTACAAAGCAGTTACAATCCCAATCCAGGAAGCCATGTATCTACAGTAATTTCAAGGATGTTGTAAAAGTCCCAGAATAAAATTAATGTTGATTTGCCTGAAGTTTGAAAAGAAATAAATATGAAATATAGCTTTAGGGGGAAATTGTGAGGCTACTATAAAAAGACTGATCATCCTGATTGTAGTTACTACAGTTTTTATTCCTTGGCCACAAATATGACTAATCTCTCTTTTAAAAGAGTCAGGCAAAGAAAGAAAAGGTTTGTAAAGAAAGAATATAATAAAAAAAATTGCAATCACTAAAGAATATACTTATGATATAAAAATGGCAGTGCCACCATCTCTGTTCCTCCTGGCCCCCTCCCCTCCCCATCCTCAGCGGTCCAGCCTGAATCAAATTTGTGCTGACTCTCCTTAAATACATGTAATGTTTTTTCTTCTGGATACTTTCTTTCAGAACATTACTGAAAGGTAGTTTACACCTAGAAAGAGATGATCAGCAATCTCTTGAAGTTTAAATAACCAAGGATATGCAATAAATCCTGCAGTGATAGATTTAGAAATGACATAAAAGGGAGAAAGTAAGATCTAAATGGCTTTTCAACTTACTGCTCATAGGAGATGGTTTGGATGCTAGTAAGATGGAGGCAGTAGTTAAGATTTGAGATTATTCTTCAACCAGCCCAATGTTTAAAATTCTGAGTGGAGGATAAAAGTAATAATCATAGTCATGATATAGGTTATGTATTCACTCATTTATTCATTCACACAACAAGCATGTTTAGAGAACTGACAGTTCTAGGTACTTGGGATGCAGCAGTAACCAAAAACTATCATCAACTTGACCTAACTGACATATGTACAGAGCACTCCACCCAGAAACAGCAGAATTCACATTTTTTTCACTATATATGGAACATTCAAGAAGAAACATCAGATTTTGGGCTTAAAATAACTATCAATAAATTTAAAAGAATTGAAAACAAAAACATGTCTCTGACCATAATGGAAGGAAATAAATCAGTTTTCTAAATATATGGAAAATCCTCAAATATCTGGATCAAGCAACATACTTCTAAATAAAACAAAATAAAAAGAAAATACTTTGAAGTGAATAAAAATAAAAACAATATATAACAACTATATACAAACTAGATAAAAAGTTCTTCTGTATAGCACAGGGAACTATATTCAATATCTTATAGTAACCTATAATGAAAAAAGATATGAAAACAAATAGATGTATGTATATGTATGACTGAAACATGATGTATACCAGAAATTGACTGTATACATTCAATACATCAATACATTCAATACATCAAACATGATGTAACTGACTATACTTCAATTAAAACACACACACACATATACACGCCATAGCAAAATTTATGTAATATGACAGCTAAAGCAGTATTTGGTAAGAAATTTATAATACTAAAAGTTTTACTGGAAAAGAAAGAAGATCTAAAGCTTTCATACTAAGCAACCAATTTAAGAATTAAGAAGACCAAATATTGGTCAATTAATCTTTGACAAAGAAGCAAGAACATACAATGGAGTAAATACAGTCTCTTCATCAAATGGTGTTGGGATAACTGGACAGCTGCATGTAAATCAATGAAGTTAGAACACTCCCTCACACCATGCACAAAAATAAACTGGCTTAAAGACTTAAACATAAGACAAGACACTATAAACCTCTTAGAATAAAACATAGGCAAAACATTCTCTGACATAAGTCTTAGCAATGTTCTCCTAGGACAGCCTATGCAGGCAACAGAAATAAAGCAAAAATAAATAAATGAGACCTAATTAAACTTACAAGCTTTTGTACAGAAAAAAGAAACCATAAGCAAAAAAAAAAAAAGACAACCTATGGAATGGGAGAAAATATTTGTGAAAGATGAAACTGACCAGGGCTTAATTTCCATAATATATAAACAGCTCACACAACTTAATGAGAAAAAAACAAAGAAACCAATCCAAAAATAGGAAAAGAACAATTGCTTAACAAACAATTCTCTGATGAAGACATACAAATGGCAAATAGGCACATGAAAAAATGCTCAGTATCGCTAATTATCAAAGAAATGCAAATCAAAACTACCATGAGGTATCACCTCACACCAGTCAGAATGACCATCATTCAAATTCCTCAAACAATAAATGCTGGAGAGGGTGTGGAGAAAAGGGAACCCTTCTACACTCTTGGTGGGAATGTAGTTTCATGCAGCCATTATGGAAAACAGTATGGAGATTCCTCAAAAGACTTAAAATAGACACCCTATGATCCAGCAATCCCACTCCTGGGCATATATCCAGAGGGAACTTTAATTCAAAAAGATACATGCACCCCAATGTTCACAGCAGCACTATTTACAATAGCCAAGACATGGAAACAACTTAAATGTCCATTAACAGATGATTGGATAAAGAAATTTTGGTATATTTATATAATGGAATACTACTCAGCCATGAAAAAAATAAATCATTCCATTTGCAGCAACATGGATGGACCTGGAGACTGTCATTCTAAGTGAAGTAAGCCAGAAAGAGAAAGGAAAATACCATATAATATCTCTTACATGTGGAATCTGAAAGAAAAGAATGACAATGAACTTATTTACAAAATAGAAACAGACTCACAGACATAGAAAACAAACTTACGGTTACCAGTGGTGAAAGGATTGGGAAGGGATAAATTGGGAGTTTGAGATTTTCAGATACTAACTAATACATATAAAATAGGTAAACAAGTTCATACCATATAGCACAGGGAACTGTATTCAATATTTTGTAGTAGCTTATGATGAAAAAGGATATGAAAACAAATATATGTATGTTTGTATATGACTGAAGCATTATGCTGTACACCATAAACTGACACAACATTGTAAACTGACTATACTCCAATAAAATATATATATATATATACACACCAAAAAAGGGCCATAGAAAGAGACTGACATTCTGAAACTCTCAAAAAACAAGATGATCAAATAAACCCAAGGTAAACAGAAGGAAGAAAAAAGATAAGAGTAGAAATCAGTGAATCAGAAAATAGACAAGAGAAGGAAAAAAATCAATGAATCCAAAGGTCTTTTCAGATAAATATTATTATTCATTAGGGAAATGCATATTAAAATCACATAAATTACCACTATCATGACTAAAATAAAAGATTGATAATACCAAATTTTATACGTTACTAGAGGGATGCAAAATGGTAGAGCCACTTTGGGAAACTGCAGTTCTTTAAAAAGTTAAACAAACATTTACCACATGACTCAGCAATTTCACTCATAGGTATCTATTCACAGGAAACAAAAACTTATATTCATGCCAAGACTTTTATGGGAATATTCATAGAAGCTTATTTGTAATAGCCCCAAATCAAAAACAACCCACATGTCCATCAACTGGTAAACAGAGAAACCGTGGTAGACTCACACAACGGAAAACTATTTCACAAAGAGAATAAACTACTGATACACGTTAACAATAAAAAGGGAAAAGCTCCGGGACTTGGACAAATCTCACAAGCATTAAGCTGAGTGAAAGAAGCCAGAGACAAAAGGATGCATGCAATACAACTCGATTCATATGAAATTCTAAAAAGGCAGACTGCAGTGGCATGAAGATGAGTGGTCCCTTCAGGGCTGGGGGTGGCAGGAGGAAAAGAGGCATGAAGGAAGCCTTTGCAGATGATGGAAGTGCTCTGTATGTCGGTTTTGGTAGTGGTGACAGGGCTTTATACATTTGTCAAGCTCTTCTAAATATACACTTAACATTATTGGATTTTATTGTATATAGATTGTACTTCAATAAAGCTGCAAAAAATAGAAGCTATATGAATGACATGAAAAATCGAGTCTAATCAATGGTACATTTTTTTCAACACGTTGCTAAATTGATTTCTGATATGCTAGGAAAATCTATCAAAACCTATAACCTCTTTTGAAAGAGGATGTTTAAAAGCATCAGCATACTCATCTTTAAAATGGAAGTAACACAGTGGGGAGGGTATAGCTCAAGTGGTAGAGCACATGTTTAACATGCATGAGGTTCTGAGTTCAATCCCTAGTGCCTCCCCTAAGAATAAATAAATAAGTAAACCTATTTACCTCCCCCCACCAAAAACAAAAAAAAGAAAGAAAGGGAAAGAAAAAAATTGAACTAAGTAAAATGAGACAAACAAATAAATGAAAAATGAAAAAAAATGACTTTGTTATAAAGCATTTAAGACAGTAAAAAGAAAAAAACAAAAAAACAAACAGAATTGTATACATCTAGAAAGAAAAGCTTTCTCTCTTCCTCAGGGGGCAGAAGTAGAAAAGTCCAACCAGAAGGACAGGGCTCTGTGGGCAGCCGTAGGGTCGGGTGTATGACTGCCAGGTAGTGTGGGCCATTTCCAGAAATTAAGTTGCACACTGTACGGATGCATTATCTAGAGAGCTGATATTAATTAAATCTTGGGTTTTGCAACGAGCCTTTTTACATTCAGGGCAAACTTCTTGCTTCTGCAGAAATCACTGCAGTCACCACATTCATATTCAAAAGACCTTGTCTCTTCCACTTCAGGGCTAGGATTCTGTTCCTGTTTTTGGCAATTAGACCTGCAACTCTCCAAGGAACGAAGAGTCCCTGCAGATTCACAATTATCCTAACTTGCCTGGCACCGCGTTGCTGCCGCCTGGCACTCCCCCGCTGATCTGCTCCATCAGTTCTGCTACTCAAGTCTGAGGAAGCCACAAGCTGTTGTCAAAGAAAGCAGAGGAAAGCTAAAAGCCAGTGTTTTCCATTTAAGGGAAAATTCCATTTTCTCCTTAAAGGTAGGTATCCTTTTAACCTAAATCCACTGTACTAGAACTTTTCCCTCTGTTTCTTAAGCTCATTAAAAGAAGGCACTATGAAATAAACAGTACTTCAATAAAAAATAAATAAAGCTATTATTGTTCCCTTGGAAGCATTAAAAAAAAAGGCACTATGTACCGAATGATTTTTTTTATCACACCAAATAATTTTGGTGGCTGCTCATTCCTGAATACTGACTGTCCTGAAGAGTAAGGGCAAGAGTCTGAGAAGGTATCACCTTGAAGAGTGTCCTTTATGCCCAGTGAAAATGAGCACATTCTTGAAAATACTGCAGAGTACACACAGAAGTAAGTCATCCTGATGCCACAAAAACTGGGAGAACTGACTTTCCCCAGCAGTTTGTGAGGGTTCTGAGAACCCTTGGCAGCTTGTGAGGAATGGCTTAGGGAGGAGGGTTGATCCCTTATCTGTACCTGAGTCCAGGGGGACTGAACGGCCCACCGCACTGATGGGCCACGGGTTCGAGAAGGGCAGAAGTGCCCAGGGTGGAGCTGAGTGTGGGCTGTACAAGATGGTTCCAGCTCAACCCCAGGAGCCTCATCCCACACACATCTCATGATGCCGATGGTGAGGCCAATTCCACTGCAACCCAGGTTGCTGCCTAGAGAGTGAGCTTCCGAGGCCACAGGGATCTATTCAGCTACATTTCCCAAATTCAACAGTTCTCATTCACTGAGGTGTTGTGACTAGAATGAGATGTGTCTCTACTCATCGACTGTCCACAAGACTTAAAATCGGCGTAAATGTACTGAGGTTTATTTAAAATACACACAAGTGGATTCACAACTTTCCTTCTATTCTCTTGCATTCTCTAAGCCTGAGTGTGAAACAAGTGTTTGCACAAGTTGGTGGATGCTGGGATTTTAAATCGCCATGAGCACACCCCACGTTAACCTCACCCAGAATGAGCATCCACAGAAATATTGAGATGCACTCCAGTAAGGCGGTGATACGACTGCGCCTCCAACTGTCCTGTTCTGGTGGACAAAGTTCGGATAGGCCCCAAGAAAACGTGCTACACCCTCCAGAATTTAATAGACAAGAGACTCGGCTAAAATAGAACCACAACTAGATTTTTCATTCAAAAGGATACCTTTCTTCTGTTTAAAGCAAGCTGGTTATTTGCCCAGAAAGCTTTTTCTTCTGGCTTCTTCAGCTAATCAAAAATGAATGACGTCTCAGAAGACACATATCTAAATGCTTCCTTCCTTTTGTCATTTTCCCAGCACCTTCAAGCTCAGACAGTTTGACAAATAGGGTCAGAACCTGAACTTCCACACACTGATCATTAACTCCTCTGAAAGAAAGAAAATCACTGATCAAGTGGGAGTGTCTCCACAGTTTCCATGAGGGTGAAAACTGGGGCAGTTTGGTTCCTGATCTGAAAGGGAAACCTAACAACAAATATCATTGAAAAGTTTTTCATTTTCTTTGGAAGAGGTAACTTAGAAGTGTTACACTATCTCTGGTTTTCTCTTTGTGTATCTTTCCTTCTTGGCAGTCCTATCATTGAGAAATCTGGTCTCTGCTCTCAGGCTTCTAAAGCAGGACAAGCAACTCTTTTCAGAACAGCTCTCATTAGTGGACTATATTAATAGAATTTGATAGATGCTTTATGTTTAGATAACCCGGGCTGCACCTTGGCAATGGTGAGGATCATGACTTAGATCAGAGGTTGCCTAAGATTTTCTGTAAAGGACCAGATAGTGAATATTGTAGGCTTTATACTGCGGGCCATATGTTCTCTGTGGCACCTACTCAACTCTGCCCTTATGGCAAGAAAGCAGCCCCAGACAATGCATAAATGAATGAACGTGGCTGTGTTCCAAGAGAACTTTATTTAAGCCTGAAATTTGACTTTCATATAATTTTCACATGTCGTGAAATATTCTCTTGATTTTTTTTTAACCATGGGAAAAAATGTAAAAACCATTCTCAGCTTGCGCTCTGGAGAAAAACAGGTGGAGGACCTGATTTGGTATTTGGTAGATTGTTAGACCCCTGACTTAAAATCACACTAAGCCACACTCCACCTTGTAATTGCTCAAAAAAGGCAGGTTGCAAGGCTCCAGACCAACTGTAAATAATTAAATAGTAATTTGGGGCTACTGGCAGATTGCACTGTTGAGAGTCCTCCTCAGGAATCCCCAAGAGACCAACTGCTTGAATCGTGGCTTCTCAAAGTTTTCCCAAAAGTACTCATAGTGAGACTCATGGGCTTGGCCTGGGAGGGGTACATTGTATGAAGCTGTCTGGCCACAAACAGGAAATTTCTTCCTAGTTCTGTCTTATGTCTTAAATGTTGTTGTGAATTTGGCATTCTATTCCATAATCTGTTTTCCTCCAAATTTTCTAGAAAAACTAATACTCTAGGGAGGCAATGCCTGTTTGCACAGAGCCCTGTTCCTCCAGGGATATGGTGCCTGAGTCTGAAAAACCAGAGGCAGGCTTAGTTCCTACCGTACGCCAGTAAAAACTGAGATACAAGCTTAGCTGCAGAATTCCGTATAGTTAAACAGCTTCATCAGGAATCATTGTTTTGAAAGTACACGGCTGCAATGAGAACTTGCTTTACTTATGATTTTCTGTAGAAAATGAAAAGCTGAATAAAGTTAACTAATACATAAAAGCAATGACTTCAGAATGAACAGAATATAGGAAAACAGCAGGATCAAATGGAAATGGAGTCTCCCATAAGCAACACCAGGATGCCAACAGAAGCCAGCAGCAGCAATTTCTCTTACAGCTGCAATTCTTATAAGAATGTGCATGTTTAAATTACCAAACGCCTCCAGATGTTTTTGACTTTCAGATTCCTTCTTTCAGTCCTACTACCTGGTGGGGATCTTCCCTCCTCAACTGTTCCCCCTCCCACCCCACCAAAGATTTAGCAAGATTTACCAACTGACGTTTTTCTGTTGTTTTCTCCCAAGGTACCTACTCTCTCAAAAGTCCAAACCGAAACCTGAAATCAGTTTTGATCCACTTCTAAACGATTTTTCTCTCTTTTAATGCAAACACTTGATATCCTCTTTTAAGAATGTAGCCCAAAATTGTACCCTGAAGCTTACAATAGTCTTATTCCCTGGTGAGTTACCATGACGACCTCAGATTAGCTTCAGGAAAACAGTAACAAGGGTTTCATCCTGTTTCCATCCCTGCGTTACACAGCCCCATCCTGCCCTTGGGGTCCTATCAGGAGGAAGATCAGTGCTAATTCTTCTGCTTCATTTTGCTTCTTTGAAGAGATGAGATTGGGGAAAGAGGCTACACTTTCCCTGAAACGATTTCAATCAAGGAAAGAATCCCTGACAAAATCCTGGCCTCAGCATTTTGCTTTGAAGGGTAGGTTTGATTTGGCTTTCCAGTTTTTCGTAATTTTTTTTTTTTAATATGATGGGTATGGTTACAAATCTAGTGTCCTGTTTTACAATATGGAGTACCTCACCTTCCTGGTTTTACAAACTCAGCCAATGACTCACTTTGGAAAGTTGCTTTTTCACCTTGAAAAGAGTTTGGAATCTGATTAGGAACAGCAGCTCTGAGTTTTGGTTTTCTTTGTACACAAACCAGATTTTTAATCAAAAGCAATACAGCACCCTTCTCCCTTCCCCTCGCACTCACAAATCTTCAATTAGTACATCTAGAAATGTCTGGTAACTAAGCAGTCAAGGCATTTGGCCAAAATGATGGTAAACCAGAAACAGCTCATCTCTAGGTCAGGGCTCAGGTTTAACTTATTATAAGAAAAAAAAGAATGAAATGCTAAAGTTAACTCTTTTGGCAGGCTTTTAGAGTCAAGTACTAAATACTACAAGGTCTGGGCAGCATGCAGATATTTCATTTTAGAGCTCTTTAGAGGTGTTTAAAATTTAGGAATTCAAACAGTGAATCCCTGACAGTGGATTTAGGGATTCAATACATCTTGGTCCACTGAAGGACTGCAGCAATCAGGGACCTGCTGACAAATGGCCTGAGCATGTCTGTCCATCCTTGTCCTCAGGCTCTGCACACAGTGGGGTCTGTGTCTGCGGTTCACCTCTCACACACCTGCCCTTCCGTCCTTGGAACTTCAGTCATTTGAGTTGCATAGCAAACAGTGGGCTATTTTCTTAGCTATTTTCTGATAAGCCTGAACATCTTCGCTGATCAAATTACTTATTTGCTGCTTCTCCTACCTGAGACACCCTGATGGGAACTTCTATGCCTCACAGCTTTATTTCTCGATTCTATTTCTTGAAATCTGAACATTTCAGCATTAGCCATTGAGAACTGAAAAGTACTGATTGTGGTAATTTAAAAAGAGGGAAAAGGGGTTTGGGAATTGAAAACTCAGTTGAAGAGGATGCCCATTAGCAGAAAGAAAGGAAACTTAAGAGGTAGAAGAAATGCCAGGCCTCTGAGGGGCATTTGGACGGTGTCCTGAGCAAGGCACTGAGACTCGAGTGTAACAGTCTAACGGCCTGAGCTGCAGCGTGGAGCTACAAGAGAGCTTAAGCTTAAGACTAGATCCCCACAGGGTTTTGAGAGGACTGAGAAATAGCTACTTGGCTACATGGGGCAGGTTAAATAAGGATAGTCTAGAATTTAAATTTTTTTAATTCTTAAAATTATTGTATGACAAAACTACTTGCGGATTGGGACTGAGGACCAAAGATGCAAAACAAGCCACCACCACTCATGGCAATAGAGGAAAACAAAACTCAAGAGTTGCGTTACCTGCAACAAGATGACCTCACTGAGAGTCCGTAGAATTGAGACCTTGAACAGTTTTGAGTCCAAAGTAAGAAAAATGAACCCTACAAACATGCATCATTCTTTATTTCCTTTTTTTTTTTTCTTTTGTGTGGAGGTACTGGGGATGGAACTCAGGACCTTGTGCGTGCTAAGCATGCGCTCTACTGCTGAGCAATGCCCTCCCCTCTCCAACATCCATTATTATTGATATGTCACACAATGTGTTATTTGTCTGCTCACATCATCGCTTTGTTTCGGGAATGGCAAAATAATCGTAAGGGGCTTCTATAAGTCTCTTCCTGACCTCCCATTTCCTGAACTATTTCTCCTTAAGGTTTTAACCATCTAAATCACATACTTTCTGGGGGTAGTGAATAGCTCTGTGGTAGAGTGCTTGCTTAGCATGCATGAGGTCCTGGGTTCAATCCCCAGTACCTCTATTAAATAAATGAATAAACATAATTACCCCCCCCAAATGGTAAAAAAACATTGTCTTTTTAAATCACATACTTTCTAAGAAAGAAGTTTTCAGAAGTCTGAACTTGGAATGGGTCTCCTATACTGTGGAGCTGAGAAAGTTTCAAGTTGGAAGAGGGTTTGCAGCAACAGAGTTAATTCACACTTTCAAGAGCCTGCAGTCTGAGGTTCCGTCCCAGGGAGCAGGCAGCCCCACACACTTCACAGTTGGCATTGACCTGAAATGCCTACTGATCTGTCTGGGCCTGTAAGTAATTTTCTTTTATATTTAAAATTGTACCCTTGGCACAGCTAATCTGAAGGTGCAACATATTAAAGAAATTTTTAAGAGCACAAGGCAATTCCAGCAAAGAATATATAAGGCAAGATTTGAAAAATTGTTACAAATCTACCAAGTTCGATATTAGTTCGCCAGGAAACACAAATACTATTTAACGACCTCATCTTGTATTTGTATTATATAATTTGTGTATCGTCTTTGATTCTTCCACTTTTAACGTCAGCATTCTAAAAATTATACATGTTTTAATGAGTATATTTTACATTATATGGAAATTTATCTGCAATTATTTTCATTGTCTATTGTATTCCCTAACTTCTGTTTACGTTCATTTAATATTCCATTTCATAAAAATGTTTGTCAAATCAGATCTTCTAATTGATTGGTTTGAAACAGAAAAATTTTGTTAGTGTTCAGTTTTGTCCCTTGATTTTTCTGAATATATTCCCTCATCATATCATTCAAGGATTTTGGGGTTAATGATCATTTCAAAGAGATAAGGTCCTGTTAGTGGTACATTCCTTTTTCATTGCAATTTTCCATCTCTCACTGATTTAACAATTTACTAGCTCAGTTTTCTGATCAGCCTGAAAATTTTTGCTGATCAAATTGCTTATCTGCTGACTAAATTGCACACAAGCCTCAGTCTATTTATCAGGCTGTTAACTGAAGGACTGTGGTGTGTTTACTGTGCAAATTCCCGCGATATTATGAATACTCAGCATACACATGCACCACTATCTGTGGATTCAAAATTATTTATTTCGTAGTAGGAATTAAGATTTTTGTTGTTGTTGTTTTCTTTTTTTCTGATTTGAACAGTTATCAGGTGAAGGGATTCAGAACATGCCACCCCAAAATGTACCACTTTGGCATACTGATTATTTTGAGCTGAAAACACTTGAGAGGCAGCAGATGCCCGAAGGCTGTTGGACCTCCCCCTTCCTAACTAAAAGCAGGTCATAAAATTTCCAATGAGAAAAGAACCCTCCCTGGTGTATTAGAAGAGAACATTCTTACCATCAGACTGGGAGATGTGGCCGGAATAGACCGGTACTAGCTTCCTAAACTAACCCTTATCTCCCCTTAGCTTTATATAGTCTCTGGCCACTGCCCCACAACTTACTGCCCTTGGCCCAAGCCCCTTTATCTTGCCATATCTCTACAATTGATGGTTTCTTTGTGTAAAAATGTGTATAAACTTTGGGGCCTGATGGCTTCTTCAGGTCTTTCTTTTCCACTGAAGACTCCCATGTACGTGTAAAAAAAATTTAAATAAATGTGTATATTTTTCTCATGTTAATCTGTCTTCTGTTAGTTTAATTCTTAGGCCAACCACAGAACCTAAAAAGGTAAGAGAAGTTTCCCACCCAGACCCAATAAAGTTCACACACAGACACACACACACACACTCGAGTTCTTCTGCACTTTTGTACATTATATGATGTTGCCTGATAATTGTGTCATATGTCCAATATTGTACATCATCCTAGAATCTCTAGATTCTCAGAATTGAAAGAAATCTTGAGACAATCAAATCAAACTGCTGTCTTATTTGGTTTCTCACCATTATAATTTTAGGGGGACTATACTATTAACTCATAATACCTTGGATGAACACTTAACACTGCTTAGAGATGGTAAAGAACTAGTCCCTGGAGTTTTGTTTCTTCTCATGACTTCCTTTTAAAAACACAGATCTAACAATTTAAAGCTTTAAATGAAACAATTCCCTGTGTATACAGCAAACATCAATAATTTAATTTTCTATGTGCCAAACACTTATATTCTTTGCTACAGTTAGTAGTTCCTAGATTTGTTACTCTGCTAAAAACATGAGAAAGGAGATTCGTAGAGGAAAAGGAACAAGGTGTAAGAATCTCAGAATCAAAGGTGGCAACACTTCTCCTTAGATAGTTTCTAACAAGTGGAAATTCAAGTTTACGTCTTCAACAGAATATTTCACTGATACCCTGGAAGTACTCTGCCATCCTTGAATATTGGTCAAGTGCCATGCCCCAAGACACCAAATTCAAAAGTTTAAAGAGCAAGGAAATACACAAGCAAGTGAGAGAGGCATTAAATACTCTTTCCACGGCCTCAGTAATAATATGTCTTAAGCCTGGGGTAGGCTGAATTTAAGAAGACTTACCCTCGAAGCAGCTTTTCAAGGTGCTTAAGGTCCAAAGAAAAAGGATGCAATTCTGTTCTCCCTTAAATAAATTTTCTTATGTCTTGGTTGGGGAGACCTGGTGAGAGGTCAGAATGGTCTCAGCCGGCCTCCCTCTAAAGTAGTCCTGTGATGGTCTTTGGGAGGGGCTTGCTGTTCCTAATTAGCATCACAGTGGCTCCCCATCTAATCCTAATCCACTGCATATTCTAGCTTTTGTGATTTTTACTGACTGTTAATTCTCTTTGCTTTCTTCAGCACAGATATGTGTCCCTGAGCTTCCAAACTTCACTTTATAATTTCATCAAATTCTATAGGACTAAAACATCATGTCTGAGACATAACCCACCTCAAGATTTACCTTTGAAGTGATGAGGACTTTGCCATGTTGCTTTCACTGGAAAGTGAACAAATCTCAGAGAAGACAGTGCTGGCTGACACTGTGGGTTCTCTCCCTTCAGATGTGGCTCCCACAGATTCAAGGATGGCCTTTTTCCTTCTTCACATCTACTTACCTCCTTAAATAAAAAGGTGTGGCAGTGTCTGGAACAGGAGAGTGGAATCCTAGCCTTTTAATTTCTGTGTAGATATAGAGTTCTTAAGGAGAAGATGAAGGGCAGGGAGCTTGCCTTTTAGTCCCATGTAAGAAATCTCAGGGAATATATTCTGGAACATATACCTCAGGAAGAAGTTCAGAACCCTTACTGAATTGGCATCAGCATCATCACCTTCATCAATAACCACATTATTGCAACTGGTAATATAATAGCACGCCTACTGTGTCCCAGACTTTGCTAAGCATGAATTATCTCATTTAATCCTCTGAACAACCTTATAAAGTAGGAGCTGTTACCATATCCATTTAAAAAGGAAAAAACTACGTTTTGCTCTGAGGGTAAATTGGTCCAATGTACTAGAGATACTAATGAATGGTACTACTATACCACAATTAAAATATAGTCTCTCTGACTCCCTAGTTCCTGCTCTTAAGCACTCACCATCTAAAACTGGGCCTGCCAAGCAACTGATTTTTAGAGATAAAAGCAAAACTAGATGTCCAATGTCTCCTTGAAGTTGAAGGATTACCATGGCCATAGTATATATTTTATTTATAAAGGTTTAAAAAGAATTATTTATCTATCACTCAGTCATAAAAAACAATGGAATTGTGCCATTTGCAAGAGCATGGATGGATCTAGAGGGCACTGTGCTAAGCAAAATGAGTTAGACAAAGAAAGACAGGCACTGTATGATCTCACTTATATGCAGAATCTGAAAAACAAAACAAAGGAACAAACAAAACAGAAACAGACTTGTAGATACAGAGAGCAAACTGGTGATTGCCAAGTTGGGGAGAAGGCTAGGGGATTGGTGAAATAGGTGAAGTGGATTAAGAGATTCAAACTTCCAGTTATAAAATAAATAAGTCCCTGGGGTGTAATGTACAGCCCAGGGAAGATAGTCAATAATACTGTAATAATTCTGCATGGTGACGGATGGTTACTGGACTTTTCGTGGTGATCAATTAGTAATGTATTTGATTGTTGGATCACTGTTGTACACCTGAAACTAACATGGTGCTGTATGTCAACTACACCTCAGTAGAAGATAAATAAACAGAGTAGTACAAGCAAAAGTATGTATCTAGGAAAAAGAAGACACGAATAAACTTATCTACATAACAGAAACAGACTCACAGACACAGTAAACAAACCTATGGTTACCAGAGTGAAAGGGGTGGGGGGAGGGATAAATTGGGAGTTTGAGACATGCAGATGCTAACTACTATATATAAGATAGATAAACAAGTTTCTTCTGTATAGCACAGGGAACTATATTCAATATCTTGTAGTAACCTATAACAAAAAAGAATATGAAAACGAATACATGTACATATATGTATGATTGAAACATTATGTTGTACACCAGAAATTGACACATTGTAACTGACTCTACTTCAATAAAATATATATATAATATATATTTATCTATTACCTAATTCTCTGACCTGACTGATACTGATAATGAATCAAGAGTATCAGATAATTTATCAATTATTTACTTACGGAAAATATATTAAAACCTGAATTAAGAATTAAGGAAAGCATGTAGTAGGGATCATTTTTACAGCAAGATTACTTTACAAAGTGTTTTTGTTTTACGGAAGAAGGGGAAAGAAAACATTGGTTTTTGACATTAGCCGTTTTTACTTCAGTTTTATAAATGTATAGGAATACTAGCCAAGAAAGCCTAATCACTTTAGTTACTGTGTCAGACAAACTTCTGCATCTAAAACTTATTTTTGCTCTGGAATGCATTCTGCTAAAAATGACTTTCCTTATTATTTTTGGTTTTCTCAGATCTCCCACTAATATCTTTTGTGCATCTGCTCATCAGTTTGTACAGATTTCCAAATGGGATTAGCAGTCTTAACAACTTTGCTATTAGCTACCCCAATAGCAGCCTCGGAGGGTGTTTTGTTTATCTTCTGCTTTAGCAAATGTTGCATTGTTTTAGTGTCATTTGGTATGCGCGACAATCTGGAATTTGCATTGGAAACATATGAATTTCTTATTTTTAAAAAGCCATACATAAATCATTAATGATAATAATAAATGCCCAAAGGAATTTAATTTTACTGTATTTATCCCAATTACTGAAATAGTTTAAAGAAAGCAGTCACTTAAGACTTTCTAAAACATTTACATCTATGCATATATCATTTAAATGTATGTATTTAATAGCATATGCATTTATAGTCAAAGAAGGCCTTACAGAATCTGGGAAAGACTTGTCAGGAAAGCCAACAGGTCACTTTTCTACAGCATAAAAATATATATTCCCTCAACAATTGAAGGACAAATTTTGAGATAAGTTTTGTCTTTTTGTCAAGAAAATACATTCTCATTTCTAATAAACTGTCATCCTCACCATAATACAGAAAATAGAATAGTTGCTGAGTTTTTTCCACTTTAAATAGGTTCCTCTCTCAATATGTGGTACTATTTAAAAAAAAAAAACTTTTGAGAATATTACCTTCTAAAATGCTTTTATTTATGTTGATGTCATACTTACATCTTTAGCATTCCATCCATCTGTATCTATTTTAAAAAATATTTTTCTTTTATACTAGGTGGAATTTGACTTGCTCTAAAAGATTTTTTTCTGTTTTGGGGAAGCAGCAGGTACTCGGATTATCAACTCTTGCAAGCAGTTTCTTTCTCACTTTGAAGTGATGATCGTCTCAGTCTAATTTTTCTTTCTTTACTTCCTTCTTCTCTCCCTCCCAACTTTTCTCCCTTCCTTCTTTTCTTTTTCCTTCCTTCCTTCCCTTCTCTCCCTCTCTCCTTATTTCCTTTCTCTCTCTCTCTCTCTTTTGAAAGAAGGTGGCTTAAAAGGAGGCAGTCACTGAGCACTGAAATTGTTGAAGGCTGTTAACTTAGTAAAGCACTGGGGCCATTTAAAAGCAAGTTTTATTTACATTTGAGATGATGAATATTGCACATTCTGTTGACTTCAATACCAGGCTCATGACTACATAACTATAAATTATTGAAAATTAGCTTTTATTGGGGGATCATAGATCAATGCATAGAACCTCGAGAGAGCTGAGTGGTCATAATCCTCACTTTGAACTCTACACAAGGTGAGAGGGAGTAAACATGCTCTTCCCTGTGCAAAAAGGAGAAGTCCATCATCTTACTCTTGATGGCCTAGTATGGTTAGAGGTCAGAACAGGAAGCGCCATTGTTAACAGGCAGAAACATGAAAGTTCTGTTCTTAGGAACACCTTGAACCCTCTTCCCCGGGAGGACATCTTGAATGCAGGAACTTTGGGTGGGACCATATGACTTCCTGCATTCTCTTCAATCAATGTGGTAAAGTTTGTTTTTGTTTTAAAATGCAGTTAAAGGAAAGACATTTGCCATTTCAGAAGAGAACAACATTCAGTTCCTTTTAGATTTTTCTGAGCATCTGTGATCGTTTGTCATATGTGGCTAAAAAATGACCAGTACTGATGAAATACCATTTTATTTTTAGAGAAAAGCTTCAGCACACTTTCCCAAAATAATTTCTTTTAAAAAAAAAATCTCTGCTTCCTTTCAGGAAGTTTTGTCCATGGCTAAATGTGGGTGCATATACTTTCATGATAAAAGCCATCTTTTTACCCAAATATACTGGTGGTAAAAAGCTTAAGCTATGGCCTCTGGAACCAGTGCATTAGAATTCTTCTTCCTAGATTCCTTGTGCACAAATATTAATGAATCACTTTTATAACACTTGTTGACTGGAAACAAAGTTTTAAACAAAGAGAAAAACATTATAAACCTAAAAAATGAATAGAAAGTCAAGAAAGAAATAATGTATTTTAGTCTCTAAATTTTCATTTTCAAACTTCTAAGTTTTCTCCCAGCCCATGTCTGATGGTAAATGAATATTCTAGAACCAAACTATCGTTCAAAGTAAGGATCAGCATACATTTTTTTTTGCAGGTCAAATGAATCCAAGCTACTTTTTCTCTTTCCCTAATGAAATGAGACTATTTCAAACAAAGATTATACAAGTATATTGGCGGAACATTTTCAACCCAAATGCTTAATTAGAAGTTTATCCTTACTGGTAAGTCGTCACCACACTAAAAATACAACTTAATACAGTACAGAATAAAAGATAAAATCCCCAGATAATGGACCAGGAAATTAGGATAAAACATGTTTCTACACACACTAAGATCCAGTCAAGAACGTGACCAAGGACACCATTTTATTTATCTTTTTTGTGGGTCTTAAATATTTTGAGTTTAGAGTTCCTTACATATTGATTTCTGTATACAATCAAAGAAAAAGAAGTTTTCTGACTTATCTTTTGTAAAATATCATATTGCTTGCCTTAATGAAAAATAGGAAGCATTTTGCACAACTGTGGAGCTAGTCTAAGAACAGATGGCTTTGTACCAAATCTCATAATCCAGTAATCAACTAGAACCTTCTTTCGTATTTCAGACCATCAAAGTAGAGAAGAGTTGTAGGACCAGAGTGAAACTCACAAGAAGCTCTCTTTATCCCACGTATGTTATTGTAATAGAATTTACTGAAATTCCATTTTCCATCTGCAAAAGCCAAGAGAAGCAGCAAGAACTATAACAGTGGAAGAGGGTGAGGGGATAATTCCAGAGTTTCCATGTTTCAGAGTCTGATGCGGTTACAGGGCCATTTAATTTAGCTTCCCACTTTTTCTCTTCCCAAGATTATGGTGCTTCTGTTCACTTTTTGTTTTACAAAGTGAGTTGGAAATTTAATGGATTTTGCTTTTGCAGGTGGAATTTTGAAACAGAGGGGAACTTAAAAGGGAGACACTTGATTGCAGGATCAAAAATCTAAAAATTATGGGACTTTTATAGGAAGAGATTAAAAAGTTTATTAAAAACTTTACATTTAAAAAGTATTTTATACTTTACAAAGCACTTTCACATAAAATTACTTTATTTGAATATACAGTGAGGGAAGTCTAGGGTCACAGCATGAGTTGGTTACTGACAGAACTATGACCATAAACCATGTATCTTTTTTCCTAGTCTGAGATTCTTCATTCTCTCATCCTCTCTCTTTCTTTCCTTTTGTTTTCCTGAGGAGGGTGAGGTCATTAGGTTTATTTACTTATTTTTTTAGTGGAAGTATTGGGGATTGAACCCAGGACCTCATGCATGCAAGGCAAACACTTTAACACTGAGCTATACATTTCCCCCCTTCTTTCTCTTTCTCTCTCTCATTTTCTCTCTCTCTCTCCCCTTCTTTCCCCCTCCCCATGATTGATTCTGAAACTTACTTTATAGATGCTTAACAACATAAAAACTAAAAGCTTTTTGAGGGCAAATTTGGTGTTCTATTTACCTTTGCATCTCTAGTATCTAATCCAACATAAGTATTCAGCTAATGCTTGTTGAATGAATGAATGAATAAAATAAAATAAGGCAAACTGACATGGAAACGTCTTTTCAGGTAGTAAATAAGTGAGTGAAAATAGAAGAGCAATATTATAGGTTTTAGACAAATATTCAGAATATCAAGTACTGTATTAGATGCTATCCATTTATCTATCTGTCACCTATCTTGGTAGCCTCATTCCAAGCAATACATTTTATCATCTCTTATTGTTTACAAGTGTTCAGGTCACTAAGTCATACTTATAAATTAGAAAAAAATTGGTCCTGTTTTACTGGCAACATAGAATTCATTCTTCAGTAACATAAGGTTTATTGGAATACAACAAATGAAAATGGTCATAATTACTTGTTACATCTGGGAAGGTACAACACTGTGACTGTTAACTTATATTTACATGTTTTTCTTATTTATCGCTATTATTTTTTCCTTTATAAAATTCACAAGTTTATGAAAGTGTTAACTGACCATTTTTATATTATCCCATCACATTGGCTTATTCATAACTAGACTTCAATTGGCCATACTTAGATAAAACAAGTTTTCATTCATATACTTCATTCAACCTGCATGTTTAGAGCCTAGATAAAGATCCTGGACATGCGGGGCTTTATTTTAGTTCTGCAGAGTCTACATAAGTAAATATTTGTGTATGTGACTTGGAAGAAAATTTAGAGGAAGGACTAATTTATTACTTATATGACTAATAATTACTGGGCTCATGTGCTAGCAAGATACACTGAGGAAAAAGAATCTCAAAGACCATAAAGGCAAACCCATAAAATGAACCACAATGAAATATCCAAGATCTGATTTAGATTCTCTAGATTCATACCAAAGAAGAAAATGCCAAAAAATGGCCCAAGCTGTTACTTTGCCAACTTAGTTACTGCTGTCAAGAAACATTACAGGATGCCATCTAGTGACAAGTGACCAAAATAGGATTAATCACATCAAAATGATGGGGTAGAGAGGTGAAATTCCCAGGATTTAGGTGTAAAGGGGAAAACCCTTCTGAGAGAATTACATTCGATAGGTTAGTTTTATTTCTCCAGGTGTATGAAAATGTATCACTGATCTGTAGCCCAGGGACTTTTATTTTGAAATCCTATATTGTCACCTACCTCCAAATCTGCCCCTCGACCTCCTGTCCTCCTCTGCCGCTGCCCTGCACCGTCCAGTCCACAGCTGAACTCAGAAGTGAGGAGTGTGGTCCGAGTTGCAGCCCCCTGTATAGTGACAGGTGGTGGAGGTGGAGCACTTTAGAAGCCAGTCTCAACAAATTAAAAAAAAAAAAGCTTCAGAAAAAGATGATTCCTGAAACAATCTGTGCCCAATTAAAAATAATAACAACAATAATAAATAAACTGTTGGGAGTTCAAAGAGTAAAACTAAAATAGGGGCCAGAGGAAATCATCTTTGTTTTTCTCGGCCAACGACTGTGCGGACCTGATGCTATCTTGTGCCTTGTACCAAACCTTCACTGGAAACGCTGGAGACCTCGCTCTGAATGGCTGTAGCATTATGCCCTAAGGGAAATAATTTTCTCCAACATTTTTCATCTTTTGTAAACAGATGGCATAGATTTCTTTTTTTAAGAGAAAGACCAACAATCTGTCAACTGTGGAATTCTCATAGTCCAATAGTTTCTTTTTGATTAATTTTTTTACAACTAGATTAAGCAGTGCTGCTGCCATAGATACATTTAAGAAAATGAGACCCTTGGCTGTGTTCACATATATCTGATTAAAGCTCAATAGCAATATTTGGGGGGCCTTAGAAAAATACCAAGTTAAAATCCTTTGTGAAATGAAAAGAAAAGCTTATCAAAATCTCCAGCTTCAAGTGTGTTTAGCTGTTTTCTTTTTATTGTTGCCTACATGCTGTGATTGGAGCACAATGTGTGGAAATTGCATAACCATTATTTCCACAAATCAAAGCTATTGAGAAATGCGAAGGCTGAGTAGGAGCTGCTGCATGAAGTGTTGATGAAAAAAATTCTGCCTTTATGTCTAAAGTCTTCCCTTCTTTCTTTCAACTAGTATTTAGTTGTAACCATCGCTGGGCTTTGTTTTGTTTTGTTTTAACTAAAATCAGAATCAGCCAGAGGCCAAATAACGTTTTTTTGAAAAGTGTTTTCTCTCTGTTTCTTATTTTTCCTGAGTTCAACTTTCTTTGATTATTTTTATTCTTGGATTAGTCTAGGCAAAGGCATCTTAATTCAAGTATTAGAACCATCAAGAAAACTTTGAGTGCAGTTTTTAGGCCTGAGGGGGAAGTTTTGGGGCCCTCAGCGCAATCCATCTCAGGTTTGTGGGGACTAGAGAGGCTCCTTTCTCTCCTTCTTTCACAGTTAAACTAGTAACCAGTCAGATTGGTATTTGGGTTTAAGAGAACCTGAATGCATTATAAGGGAGGGAAGAAAAATTTTCTTCTTTTGGCTTCCTGCATTTCCTCTTTCACTCCAGCAGAGAAGTTCGGTTGTACTGCTCTGTCACCCCCACACTTCTTTCCTTCAGGTCACCCCCAAGGACTGATAAGAACCTGAAAACTCCTCTGCCCATGAGCACATCCAGAGTTAGTCTGGGAATGGGTGGGGATCTCCAACACCCTCTTGGAAATCAGGAGGTGAAAACAGGAATTGCCTTAAAAGTGAAATGTCCTCGTGTTGGGAGAAATGTTACCGGGGTATTTGGTTAATCTTTTCAACATGCAAACACACTCTGAGGAAGTAAGTCTGCAAAAAAGGCATAAAATGTAGCCATGCGTTGACATTCTTCAGCACCTGGGATATAAATGAGCATAAATATCTTTTCAGGTTCTAGATTTATGATCAAAGATTATTCTATAACGTTTGTGCTTCAAGAGTGTTTCAGTGTTCTTCCAAATAAATTTCAGAGACTATAAGGCTAAAATGGTGATTAAAGCAACTGGCTATGATCAGTCACCCAGTTTAATTTTGAATCATGGTGATAGCTTTTCTTTTATCTTTAAATTTGATGCCATTTTTCTTACTATCATTTTCACCCCTGGGATTTTTCTGGTTAGAGATGTATATAATTTCCTTTCTGCCCACATCTCCTTCTAAAAAAATCTGTCCCCACCCACAAACCCTGCTGAACAGATGGGCCTAGTCACCCGTGAGTGTGTCAGGTGACCCTACTCCTCAGGCGCTAAGAGGTGAGGACCAGTGTGCATCAATCTTTGGGTTAGGCCAGACCAATAAGATGATATCACTGGAGAATTTTGAACTAGGTCATAAAAGTCATAGATGGGTGATGGAAATTGGATTTGCAGAGTCACAGGTATTTGGTTTGAGAGTTAGTCCATGACAGGCCTCAGCCACCTGTACATCAAATTTATGAGAGGTCTTAAAGAAAGAACCTTGCAGATGGAGCCAGCCTAGGAGAGTGACATAGATGAGACATGCAGAGAGAAGCAAGAGCCCAGTCCTCCTTCTACTCTCTAAATAAACATTATGTTTCCCAGCATGGTTTGGGCTGGATTTGCTCAGCTGCAGGGGTAATTCCTGATTGCTTTAAGCCAATCTGCAATATCACATCCCCCTGTCCAGATGATTGGTTCAGAGTAGGCATGTGACCCAATTAGGGACCATGAGGTTAAGGAGACAGTTACAGGAGTTTGGTGGGGGGGGGGGGAATTCCCTCTAATCCATGAGAGTTGCCTCAAAAGTACCCTCTGCTTTTGTAGATATGAACTAGGACGCATATAGCTCTATTTTTTCTTACTACTTTTTTAAAAACCATTAGTGAAGGCAGCCATAGATGAAAACCACATCATGAAAGACAGGGTACAGTAATGGAAAAAAAGTAGGTCTTTGTTGACATTACGGAACCAATGGTTTTTTTAAAGCCTGTCCAATTTTTGGGTTTCTCAGTCATATGAACCAATAAAATCCTTTAATTGTTTAAATTGTTTGGATCTTACATTTGAGTGAGATTAATGATTTTCTAGGGGTCAGCACAGCAAGCCATCCCTTGAATTTCACCAATCCCTAAGATGAGCCATTTTCTCCGTTGTGTTTTGCCTGGTTCTGTGTCATCGAGCAACATTCTGGCACATTTTCGTTGCATCATCCATATTTATTAAATGAGAAGTCCCTTCCTCTCTTACTCTCTCAATATTTTCTGCATACATGTCTTTGGACGTAGTGCACTTTGAGGAGGCATCGCACTTTTGGGTTGTATAAAGCAGTCTTGGAGAAGATTAAAGCCAACTAATACTGCAGTGACCGTGACTGAGGAAGGATCCAGTGAACTTCATCAAGGCCTGGGAAAGTAAAGCAGTAACTATGAAGATGGACACCACAACACACGCTTCCTTTTTGCATACATTTTACAGACACCTTCTTTTCTACCTCGATAAGACTTCATCCTCTGCACTTGAAATGCAAGTAGACAGGAAAAAAAAAAGATTATATTTTCCTACAGTCAAAATCGAGGGGTGGATCTGGATCTTGTACATAATTTCACTTAATCTGACAGCCCTGCCTGTCATCATTAGCTCCTTCATAGAGATGGGGAAATGAAGAAGAGAGGTTAATTAACTTGCCCAAGAGAGGAAGTGACAGAGCTGAGACTGGAATGAAAAGTTACACTATTACTTTATGTTAATTACTGAATCGTGATTAATTTAAGACCTCTCTGGTCTTGCCAGGTCTGGTGCTCTTGCTGAAAGGTTGTCCTCACAAGCTTAGATTACCTCTGGAAACATTATAAAAAGCTGATAACCGTAGTTCCCCTCCAGGGATACAAACTGAGTGACGGGGAGCGAGAAATGTGGTGTGTTTCGTTTCCCCTGCCTGTTTTGTGCCTTTTAATTTTGAACCAGATGCTTATATTACTTTATCCAAAACGAGAAATGATGTATTTTAAAGAAATGATATATTTTTAAAGAAAATCACATCATGGAAATTTTTTATTGGATAAAATGGTCGGCTTATATTGGATGAGTTGGAGATACTTTCTAGCTTTAAAATCATTTCATTGTGTATTTCCATGAATGGAATCCCAGGCTGGAGAATAGAAAGATGCCTGCACTGAATGTTCTCTTAAACCACCGAAACTGCCTGAAATGCTCTTTAAAAGGCTACCTATATTTTCAGCAGTATCAATGGCTTTTTAAAAAAAAAATCAGATAAATTAAATTAAATTTTGGGAGTTAACCTTCAGATTTAGATTAGGCTGAATGTCTGGAGGGTCCAATAAAAGCCAAAGGGACCTGCCGGCATTTTCACTTGAAAGGATAACTTTGTGGTGACTAATAGCAAACTATCTAAGGAGTGGAAGACTAGAGTTAGGAGTCCGGCCTTTAATCACTGCAGATCTCCCCCAGCTGAGGACAAGCTGAAGGCACATGTGCTTTGCAAATTTAACTTCTCTAGAACACAGCAGGCACCTGGTAAAATTACTAGGAGAGGCCCTACAACCAAAACGAAGGAGGAGAAAGGAAATTCACGAACATGGCCACTGGCAATTTGCCTTCATTTTCTACTGGCAAACTCCATGGGAGACAGGAACCCTTTGGAGCTGACCTTGTCTCTTCCTACCAAAGACAGTTTCCAATGTGCCTGTGTGTGTTTAAATGCTTTACGTTTGTGAATCTTTCAAGTGTCAGAGATCCCAATTCACTGTTAGCATAAGAAGCTATTTGGTCAAACATGGCACAACTTTTCAGTACACCTGCTTGAGAGTTCCTATTTTTGAGCGGCCTGAACCACTAAAAATGATGAAAACCTTTTCATGCACTGAAATTAACATAAATATGAGCCACACATCTAAGCTCCACTGTACTTAGCACTGAAGACAGTCACGTCTAATTTTGCTGCTATAGAGAGCAAATCAGTTCTGCTAACTAAAGCCCACAGTATTTTGCACATTATTTTTCTGAATTCTATTTTGGTATTTGAAATGCTAAAAAATTCTGCCCCAGCACTCTTTCTGGAAAAGTCTGCATGTTATCTTTTGATCTCTGCTGCTGGTTCACATGTCACTCATGGCTAAGTTTTAAAGATGAAGGGGGGTTTTATTTATGGAATTTTGTATTATTTTTTTCTATTCACTATACTGCACTTCCTCTTCTGAGACCTCAGGATTCTGCTGCAAATTACAATGGGAAGGGACAATAACAGCCTTTGCTAAGACTTCAGAACTATAGGAAAACGATCCCCACATGGGATCCCGGCTTGAAAGTATTTCTGCCCTTTTGTGTAAGACACTATGCCCAGAATCATTTATGAGAAGACTAGACATGCACAAAGGGAAAAATCCGTTGCATACTTGTGTCTCGGAATCCAATAAGCCTGAAGGACGTGCCAGACTTGTACCTCTATTTCTCTTTGCCCACAGGGGCTTCTGTAGACAACTGTCTCAAGTCAGACTAGGAATTCTGGGCAACTAACACTCGGTTTCCCAATGGCAGTGCTGGATGGAATGTGTTGAATGAACCACTTGGTGTTATTGCCAGACATGGACCTGCCATGTTGATATCAGGCCTCACATGGCAAAGCAAACTGGCCAGTCTAATAGTTTCCCCCCCAACCCTTATTCTCATCTGTTAAATATAGCATAATGTTTAGTTCATCTCCCTCCATTCCAATTTGATTATAGTTTGAGGACATTCTCATAAAGCTTCATCGATTCAGTTGTCTCATTTTGATTACCACCATGAGCATCTCCTGATACTTGACTGTAAACTTTAATCTACAGTGTGGTTTCTTCAGCACCTGTGGCCTGACTTCTATTCCCCATGTAATTGTTTAATGGAAGAAGGTAAAATCCTTTGAGAAAAGTGGTTCACAACCTTCTGTCTCATCTGGAGACCTTTGTTCCATTTTGCTTGTTAGAGCTTTATAAATGCATTGAGACTTCCTTAATGAAGATAACTCAGAGCCTCTATCATGAACTTTGCTGGACTCAGATCAGAAAACCAGAATACATACAACCCAGTAATTCGTGAAGACCCCTAAGGAAAAGCCTTAATACTCTGTGGCTCAAGCTCTATGTGATTTTGAAATACAGAAGAAAATGCCTTCCTTAAAGGGATGTTATTATGATTAATGAGAAAATGTGCAAAATATGTTTTGAGTTCCTGAAGCAAAAGTCCCATATAAGGCAGCTATTATTATTTATTATTACTATCCAGATGCTGGGACTATATTTCCCAAGGACAAAATAAAATGTAGGACAGATGTAAAAATTCCAGATTATTAGCAAGCTCTAGGGAAACTAGCATATGGTGGGTATCCTTTGATAAATATGCTAAATACATATTTATATGATAAACTGACTAGTGAAATTAAAGAGATGCCTTTGAGCACTCTCACCAGAGTTCCGTGAGTTCCCTGGTGTACTACGTGGAGAATTCTATCGGGGGTAAGTGGGTTCCTGCCAATTGTCTGGAATAGACGTTTTGCTTTACTGTGGCTGGAAGCAATGATTAAGCAGAGGACCAGTGCTACTGGGGCTCTTTTATTCACTGTTCATGGAAGTGTAACTTGGCAGAACCTTTTAAGAGGGCAATTTGGCAATCTCTATCAAAACTGCAAATTCCTATTCCCCTAGTCCCAGCAATTCTACAACTAGGATTTTACCCTATGGATACACTTGCATTGTGTTATCATTTATAACAGCAAAAATTGGAAACCACCTAAATGCTTGTTAATAAGAGGATGATTACATAACCTATTGTACACACATTCAATGGTATATTATGCAATTAAGAAAAAAATGAGGAAGATTTGCATCTGCAGATTTGGAAAGCTCTCCAAGATATGCTTTTCAACAAGCTGTAAAGCAGTATGTGCGGTGCGACGGCACTGGTGTGTATAAGCTGGGACATACATAAAATATTTTTATACGTACATACACAAAACAACTATTAACTGTGGTTCATTTGGGGGAGAGAAACTTGGAGTGTTAAGAGAGGGAGAAACCATTTCCCTTTTTATTTCATACTTTTTTAAAACCACATATATATAATCTTAAAAATAGGTTGTTTTTAAAGAATGAAGGGATCTTCCTTTCCGCCTCCTGCAGCCTGGAGGGAAGCAACTTGAAGAGCTGGGGCTCCCAGGCGGCTCACACTGCGGCTATTTCCTGCACAGAAGCCCCGTGGCCGCCCACAGGGCCCTAGAAATCTCCTGGTTATCCCGGAGTGATGTGATCAGAACTGCCTGGTTTGCATCTAAAACACCTGTGAGGCCAAACCTCTCTTATTCTCTAAGCCAGGGTAAGGGTGTAGGGATAAAATAGTATTTATTTTCCAATTTCATCACCTGTGATTTTGTTAAAAAAAAATCTATTTGCCTGAAATTCACCTCAGATACACCTGGGACTATGTGATTGATGGTCACCGATCTTCATTTCTAATTCTTGTAAATGTATTAAAGACTGTAAATGTTATCTCTCACTCGCTCGCTCCTAAAACACCGGTTCTTTTTATGATTAACAATATTAACTTAAGTATGTACGTTTAAAGTAATATGCTTCCAGCAAAAATATGAAAACCTGAAAGTTATTATTTCCTATGATATTGCCTTTCTTATACGAAAGTCAGCATATAACATACACCTGCAAAAAAGTACTTACAAATATCCAATTATGTATAAATAAACAACTATACAATTACAAAAAATATAATTGTGAAGAAATCTTACACTTCAGTTTGCTACAATAAATACATCATACAAAAACTATTTCAGGTTTTTCACTTTAAAGGAATTTAAAACAAGTTAGTAAAAAGAAACCCAAAAGAATCATATTGGACAACACACTATGCAAGTATGAATCATAGTTAGAAAATAGGTCATTTGTAAGCATAGGAAGTTGATCTTAATCATTACCTTGTTCTTCGTTTGGGGTTCTTACACAGCATTCCAGAGTTAAGGAGGAGAAATAATCCTCCAACCATTTCTCCCTTGCATGCTCTGATCAAAACAAGTCCTCTGACAAGGGCTGAACCAAGTACTCTTGCACATGTCACATACGATTTTTCCAGGGCAGTTTCGGCGTGTGTGTGCAAAACTACTGTGATGTAACTGGAGCAACAAAATATTGCTTGTTTTTACCTTAATCCACCTGGATTGGCCGTGAGACTTCGGGGCATAATTCACATGTGAAATCATCTTCTTTTAGCGTATAAGGCTGTGTGACACTTGCCACCATGACATCATTTTTTATGCTTTAAAGTATATATATATATATATATATATATATATATATATGAGCTTGATCTTCATGATCCTGACAGAGAGAGCAAATGGTGGTCATTTTATGAAGCTGAGGAGCACGAGTTCTCAACGTGTGGTTCCTGCATCAGCAAAATTAAATCACCTGGGTGCTTGTTAGAACTACTGGTCCTCGACCTGCCCCAGACGGACCGTGTCAGAAACTCTGTGTGTGATGCCCAACAGTCTGTATTTAACAATCCCGAAAACTTGAGGACCACTTTTGTATAGGAATTCCTACAGTGTGAGATCAAGTACCACGAAATATCTTGCCCTGCTTTTGTGATATCTCTGGCCCCGTGCTAAAAGAATATCTACTCTCAATTTATCCATACACTCCAGAGTGATTATTTTGAAGAGTCCAATTGCTTGTATCAGAACCATGTGGAGGATGTTAAAATACAGATTCCTGGACCACTGTGAAGGCAGGGCCTGAGAATCTGCATTTTAAACACACGTCCCAGCCAATATGTGAAAACTGAAGTTCTAACTCCATTGCTGCAGTATTTTTTGAGACAGATTCTTATTTAGTTCTTGTTCTACTTTCTTACATTTTCATTTTGGCATTTTTCTCACTGCCCCTGCTACCTGCCTCTCTGGCATCGTCACTGTATCTGTCTTTGGAAAAGGGCAGGTGACGTTGAATGACAGGGGAAGGTGATACAAATAATAAATTTTGTAAAATATATATTATCTACCTGAAATGCTTCCCCCAACCTGACATTAGTGAGCAATTGGAAGCTGACTAAAATGGAAGAAAATGCTAAATCGTCATGTTGCACCTCACGTCAAGGACAATTATTTACAGTCCTCATGAGCATATGTGGGAGCTGAGCAGCAGAAGGCGGGCGAGGAGGGATGTGCACCCGCTGCTACCTGCTCTCGCTGCTTCTGAGGTTTCGCAGCGTGACAGCTGCCCCTTGACCCGAGTGCCAAACCAGGGAGGGGGTCTTCATTTTTATCTTTTGAATTCTCTGAAGATTCAACTTTTAGACACACCCTTCATCTTGAGACTCTTCCATTCCTCACTGCTGTTGGACATCACTTCTGCTGGCTTTTCCCGCCTTCCTTGGAGGCTCCTTCTCTTTGTCCACCCCTGATGTGCTGCTTTTCCTTACCTTCCCATCACTCCTTCACCAATCTCTCCCCCCCCCTCCTTTTCTTGTGCCTCCCTTTCCTCTCTCTTAATAATACTGAGAATTTACTATGGGTGAGACATTCTTCTAAGCACTCTACATAAAATAACTCAGTTAACTTTTATGACACTTCACATTAGAGAGAAATGAAATGGAGAAGTTCAGTTAATTTGCCCCAAGGCACCTCACTAGTTAGTGATGGAGCTGGATTCGAACCCCAGCGTTGTATGTCTCCAGAGCCCATGCTCTTAACCACTCCATCCTATACCTTCTTTTCTTACTCTACAAAGCCCTATGGATGAGCTAATCTTTTTTTTTTTTTTTTGCTTCGACTTCTACCTGTGAGATTATTTATTTGATGTCTCTAATTGTCGTCTGTGCTGCTCACTGGAAAGTTTCACCAGCAATTCCCCACGGGGCATTGAACTGTCACTATCCCCACAGCTGAACTCGTTACCTTCCTTGTCTCTATTCTCCATCTTAGTTAACCCTGTCTATTCTCCTGTCACCAATGCAGGAAACCCTGGAGCTGTCCTGTGGTTCTTCTGTCCCTGATCTACCTGGTGACCAAGTCCAGCTCATTTCACTTCCTTTCCATTTTAATTTTATTTCTGTTCCCTTCTCTTCGTCTCTCCTGCTGCCACATGGACACTTTGGGATTCCAGTAATAGTATTCCCATTCTCCTGAGCAAAGGATTCAATTTTACCCTGTGAAATTGTGAGTCTCTTAACTGATAATGTTCCTTTCTTTGAATTATCTACTACGAAACATGGAGCCATACATGAAGGCTACTTAATTTTAAAAAATACATGGAAATTTATGAAATGATTTTCTGAGCTTTTTTTTTTTTACTTTTTTTATTGAGTTATATTCATTTTACAATGTTGTGTCAAATTCCAGTGTAGAGCACAATTTTTCAGTTATACATGAACATACATATATTCATTCACATTTTTTTTCTGCTGTGAGCTACCACAAGATCTTATATGTATTTCCCTGTGCTATACAGCATAATCTTGTTTATCTATTCTACATTTTGAAATCCCATATTTCTCTTTTTGCAATGATCATATTTCCCTCCATGTATTTTTCATTTGTTTGTTTTCAATTTTATTTTCTGTTGCTGTACCCACAATAAATTACTTGTTGTCCCCCCAACTTTGCGTCTCTCTGCCTACCTATCTATCTGCCTATCTATCTCTATATCCACCTGTCTAATCTATCCATCTGTCCATCTGTCTGTCTTCCCGCTGGAATGCCCTTTCTCATTTTGCATTTTCAAGCCTCAATATGGGATCATTTTATTCTGGAAGTTGTTTATGACAACTAATTTATGCCACCTCAATGTGACACATACACTTTTTAATCTTGACACCTATTGCTCATGTTTTCCTGGCTATATTTGTCCCTCCTAAAGTGTGATCTCTGAAGAAGGCTGTTCTTCTGATCTCTCTAGTTTCAGTGACCTGATACAGGCTGCACATTCATAAGTGGCTCATAAAGTGATTCTAGAAATAATAAAGTCATCTTTACTGAGCAATTACCATCTGACAACAGCAGGTCAAACTTCAACAGTATCTCAGTGAAAACTACACAGACCCCTACTTCTCTATTTTAGAGATTTCTGTAAATTTGTAATACTCTTTAATCATTTTAAACCCTCTTGCTCCTGCAGTATTAATAGTAAAACCATCAAAAACAAGTATATTACATGCAGGTTCCAAGAAGGGGGGAAGTTGGGGTAAACCACATCCATTCTCAGGAGAACCACTGAGGACAGTGACTGATGGCATCTGAAAGGCAGGGGTGAGGGAGCCCATGGTGTGGATGTGGACCTGGCCCCATGAGGGTTTGTCAGCTGTGAGCTACCCATAAAAATGACACATTCTCTGCATTTTCCCGTAGCCATGTCGGGCGTTTCACGGCTCCTTTGTGGGAAGGGGACACAAGAGAGCAGGAAATTGCTGTGATGCTCCCAGTTTTAGTTTCTTAGGGCTCCTTTTACAAGGTACTACAAACTCAATGGCTTCACCAACCAAAATTTATTCTCTCACAGCTCTGGAGGCTAGTAATTTGCAGTCAGGGTGTAGGCAGGGCAGCCCCTTCTGGGCTCTGAGGGAGAAACTGCCTCCCTCCTATCTTCTGGTGGTTGTTGACAATCCATGGCTTTCCCTGGCTTGTGGCTACATCACTGCAATCCCTGCCTCCTTTGTCACATGGCCTTCTCTGTGTGTGTCTAAGTTTCCTCCTTTTTATAAGGACACCCTCATCTGATATGACTTCATCTTAACTTGATTACATTACTAAGATCTTATTTTCAAATAAGGTCACACTCACAGATTCCAGGGGTTAGGACTCTAGTGTATCTTTGGGGGAGACACAATTCAACCCACAATACCCCCTAAAGTCCCCTCAGCACACAGGCCTTTCCACCACTTTGTGGGTGGTAGTGTTAAGGGCAGTGAAGAAGTGAGGATGGTCTGGGAATTCTGGACTCTGTCTCGCAAGGCCCGCTCCGCTTCACCCATTCCGGTGGATGAGGCTAAGAAGCGTTATTTATTTATTTTTACTTTTTAAGGTTCTGAAATTGTATTTGAAACAAACATATATTTGGTGTTCCATAAATGTCTTCTGGATAGTCCTATAGTTCCTTTGAGAATGGCAGGAAAGAGAGCTCCCAATTCCTGATCCAGAATAATCAATCAATTAATCAATCAGTTAATTAACTCAACAGATACTTGTTCATTATGCACCTGGCATTGTTTTAGGAGCCAGAGATGTAAGAATGAAGAAAACATATAAAAACCTCTGTGTTTTTGAGGCCTATATTCTAGTAATGGACAAAAGAGATTTTATCGACCTACACAGTTTGGGTCTTGTTGCTTATTTCAGTAATGATGACAGACATATCACTGAGACATCCCCATTCTTAGGCCAGATTCTTTGGTGACCTATGCCATATACTACAAAACAGTAGATGCAATGGAAGTCATGGCTCAGACAGCTTTTGTGTGTGTGAAAGTGTCTGAGCAACACGGGAGTTGCTCCTAAGACCTTGAACCCCATATTCTTGCAGTCTGATCCAGTGAGCTGATTTGCTTTAACAAACTAAACTCATTTGTCTAGCCCAAGGGAAACATTTTTGCCAATTTTACAGTTGGATAGTTCCTTTTTAAAAAAATGCATTAGTAGTTATTTCAGCATTAAGATTTCCATAAATTAAATCTGTGTAGATTTCCAGCTGAGCTAGAATTTCACCAAAAAGATAGAGTCCTACTAATTACTGCGTTAAGTAAATCCTCATCTTCTCTGTGAGTAATGTAGGTGGTAATTTACTCTTCTGTAGATGTATAAATTAAGCCGCCAGGAGGTTAACTAATTTGCTCAAGGTCACAGTATGTGGCAGGGTTGAAATTGAATCCAAAAGCCTTAATTCCTAATTTTTTAAATCAAATGATCTCTTTCCCCATGTTTAGCTATATTTATAAATAAAAACCTATAATAAATACTAGCTTATTATACAAATAATATCCTATTTCTAGGAACAATTTATCTACTTATCTATTATAATATCAATATGAATATAGTATGAATAATGTTGGGATTTATCCAGCAAGATCTATCAAGTGATTATTTTATTCTAATGATCTTCAGGAATAGAAGACCTCAAGGAGATGGATGAGTTTAAAGTAAAACAAAAATTACATTCCCTAACTTGTCTACCAGTTTGGTAGTAGGTTATAGAAAAAAAATTAGTTGAACTTTCTTCATTAAGGTTGATTCTCCTCCCACGCTTACACTAGGCAAGAGTGGCCTAGGAGTATTTTCTGGACTCTACAGAATGTCTGGTAGTTACTTTCTGACATTTGATGAGGTTCCACAATTTGGGAGTTAGGGATATAGGAGAAGTTTTTACATTCTATATTTTGTAGGAAAATACCGTCCTTGACCCCAATATGAAAAAGAAAGTCCAGTGGCATATTTACTTCTACTGTAATCACCATCATCACCATTGTCACCAAAATGTAGTTAAGCACCCACCTGTATTTAAAGGTCTATGCTCTTTGTAGTGATAGATGAAAGAGAAGCAAAGCAAAGATCCTGAAATGTTTCTCTAACTCTTGCAAAAGAGAGATGAGAGGCCTTTCTAGAGTCCTCTTGTGCCCTTGTAATAATGAATTAAAATAATTTTCTTCCAATTATTCATCTTAACACTTTTTATTTAATAAAAAGACAAATAAGCTTAAGTGCATCAATGGGTAAAAATTGCATATAAATCAGGACTTCTAAAAAGAAAGTCTGCAATGATTTTTCTTAAGATCACAGTCCCAAAACAAGTGTCCAAATCCAGCATCTCAAACCAAACAAAAAAATCCCAAACATCAAACTAAAAAAAATACACACAGGCGATATTTTCATTGCACATACAAAAGACACATTAAGGGTTCACATTGCTCAATGTATTTCTCCAAACATAAATTAATTCTGTTCATTTGAAAACTTATTAGGCCTTTAGAAGGGTCTGGTCATAAATTGATCCATACTCACAAACTTTATGAATATCTTTGAGAAATCTGCGCAAGAAATGACTAGGATTGAATCTTAGAAATTATGCATGTCTAAAGTAAATAATTTGGGAGGGCGTTAATTTGGAAAGATCAAGGAGATTAAGGGGGATAACTTATTTGCATACAAAAGGAAACCTTAATCTAATTTTCTGGGTGAACTATTTTCCTGTGTGATCAATTTCTTTTTTAGAAGTTTGGCCAAAATGGATTACAGATGTCAAACTGTAAGTAATATGCAGTTTGCTTTCCGAATCTCTCTCTCTCTCTCTGTCTTACAGACACACAGAGATATACACGAATGCAGAACACATCTTTAATTTTCAGGTCTTTATTGACAATTTCAGGGAAGGCAAAATATATAAAGGATTAGGAGAGACTAGTAGAATATACGTTTCTTATTATATGAACTACTCCAAGGTAATTCACTAGCAAAATATATAAGCCAATAGAATATTAAGAGACAAATAAGTCACATTGTTACATCAAGAGAATTCTAAGAAGACACAAGCAAATTTATCCAAAGCCCTTGAAGAGTTTTGTAACTAAATGATGAAATATATAAGCAAGTTGTAATTTCTCCTACATTAAAAAAACAAACAACCCTCTTTTGACCCAAAATCTCCCTTTAGCCACTGCTTCATTTCTTTGCTTTCTTTTGTAATAAACCTCTTTCAAAATGTCTCCAATTCTTATATTTTCCTTTCATGCTCGAACCTACTCCAATCAAATTTTTGCTCGTATCATGCCATTGAAATAGTTCATGTCAGGGTTACAACTGACTTTCTTTTTGTCAAATCAAATGGCTATTTCTCAGTCCTCAAGTTACTTGGTTTAATACAGCTGATCTCTTTCTTTCTTAAAGCACTTTATTCTTTACTTGGCTCCAGAAATAAGCCACTCTCTTGGTTCTTCTATTATCTTACTAGTTTTTCCTTCAAAACTGTTCAATGATTTCATTTCACTCAGAGCTAAAGCCAAGGTCCTTACAATGGCCCACTTGGCCTTATGAATTTTGTTTTACAACTCACTCTGTCACTTCCTTTACTCCTGCCATTTTTGCTTTTATTTTTTTCTGAGCAGGCCAGGTATGCTCCTACCTCAGAGCTTTTGCACTGGCTGTTCCCCCTCCTAGAATATCTACATGAATTGCTTCCTTCAGGTTTTTACTCATGGCATCCTGTGTCTGTGAGCCCCCAACCCTCTCTACTTTATCTTTTTCCTTAGTGCTTAACACTATCTGACATATTACATATTTCCTTTTTTTTTTTTTTTTTTTTTTTGCAGAGGGAGGTAATCAGGTTTACTTATTTATTTTTTTGATGGAGGTACTGGGGGTTGAACCCAGCACCTTGTGAGCTATACCTACCACTGAGCTATACCCTCCCCCGTTTACATACTTACTTTTAAAATTGGCTATTATTTGTCTCTATCACTAGAATATAAATTCTATGGGCAGAACTATTGATTTGTTCCATGCCATAATCTTAGCATTTAGAGTTATTCTTGACACAAAATGGCCCTCAATAAAAATTTATTGGAAAATGAATGGATGAAAGAATGAATGATTGACTAAATGAATAAATGAAAACAATTTTGTTCATTAAAATACCTGGTGGCAAATGATATTAACAATTACCTTTTAAAAAGCATCAATTATGGTAAATGAGGATTGCTTTGTTTAAACAACTTTCTTGATCCTCTAGCTGATTCAGAATTTCCTTTTGCAGAATTAAAAAAAAATGTGCTGTGATCTGAATCATAATGAGTCATTCAGTGAATTAAGGGGCATAGTTTCTCTTTGTTGTTGATTTATAGACTATTCACCCTAAGAAGGAAAGCCAGCTGCACTGAAAAAGAACAGTGTGTTTAAATTTTTCTATACTGAAACTTATAGCAATTTTAACTAACTGACTGGTATCATCATTGATAGAGACTGAAAATTGTACTTGAGTACTTGCTTGCAATCTGGGGAGTTGCTGTGGATTGAGTTTTTCACGTTTGATTACTTGGCTTAATAGTTAGACATTCCTACGTGTAGAGATAAAAGGTAAGTAAAGTAATTTTGAAAACTATTTAGAAAAATAAAATAAGTAGCCATTAACGACTCATTTATTATCACCATTTGCATGCTTCAGATCAAATCCAAAAATCTGTTTTAAAAAGCTGAAAGATATAAAAACACCAAGATTCAATTTTATGTGCTTTTCCTCACATTCACTTTTGCTCACAGTCTTATGGCATTTATTCTCATTCTGTTGTTCTTCTAGCTAATGTATAACTTAGTGCTAATGCTCTTTAGAGATCAACAGCTTTCAGGCTATGAATCACTTCCTTCTCAGTACTAACCTATATTCCTGTAATATAATTATTGAACTTATTGCCTTTTTTTTTTTTTTTTTTTTTTACCTTTGAAAAATCTATCTCCCATCAGATTGTGATTTCCTTGGCAGGGCCCAAAACTAACCTTTTTTTTTTTTTTTTTTTTGTATTCACATAGTAGGCAATCTGTAAATATTTGTCAAAATAAATGGATTTGGCCTATTTGTAGTAGTAATAGGAGGAAGGTAAATATCTGCTATTTTCTTGTTTCTAGAATGAAATACATTAATTAGCTGCTGAGTTGAATTGTTCAAAGTTAATTCTTATCTAGTTGCTTATAATTCAGGGGTTCAATACTAATATTTTCAACTGTGTACCTTTTAGATTTTAGTTTTCCATGTAAAATGGTCATAATAGTTATCCATACAATTATGCTCAAGAATAAATTGTACAATATATAAAGGATTTTGCCCAGTGTCCAAAACATAGTAAATATTCAGTTTATGTTAGCAATTATTGTTTTTTTTGGTTTTAATTTTTTCTGTTTTTTTCATGTTTTTTATTGAAGTATAGTCAGTTTACAATGTTGCATCAATCTCTGGTGTACAGGGTAATGCTTCAGTCATATATATAACATATATTCATTTTCATTATAGGTTACTACAAGATATTGAATATAGTTCCCTGTGCTATACAGAAGAAACTTGTTGTTTATCTATTTTATTTTTTTTTTTACATTTTTTTTAATTGAGTTATAGTCAGTTTACAATGTGTCAATTTCCAGTGTAGAGCATAATTTTTCAGTTATACATGAACATTCATATATTCATTGTCGAGTTCTTTGTTTATCTATTTTATATACAGTAGTTAGTATCTACAAATCTTGAACTCCCAATTTATAAAATATGGAATGCTTCACAAATTTTCATGTCATCCTTGTGCAGGGGCCATGCTAATCTTCTCTGTTTCATTCCAATTTTAGTCTATGTGCTGCCAAAGTGAGCACTAACTATTATTGTTGATGCTACTTTTGCTCCCCTTCTTCTTCTTCTTTGGTTTGGTTTGGTAACCAGTGCACTACAACAGATGAAGAACATAATAAGCATATAGTTCATATTAACTGAAATTATTATTATTGGTTTGGTTTTAGTCTGAGGCATTATAACCAGTTGTAGAATGATTATGTGTTTGCATATGTCTTCTTTTCATGATTAACGAGGACCTTAAAAGAATTTTCAAGCATATAAGGTTGCCCCTCTCTAAATTAGACTTGGTATATATATGTAAGTGTGTGTTTTCTCCTCTTATCTGGCAAGAGGGTCAGAAAGTTACTTAAGCTTCCAGTAAGAAGGGAACTAACCTCTGAATCACTGAATCAGCTCCCTTGTGTGGTGTAGTCAACAGATTCTCTGGAAATGCTGAGGTTAGCCACACTTGGAAACTGAGGAAGAGGGTAGTTGATGCCATTGTTTAAATAAGGAAGTAGCATCAGAAAGAGATTGCTGCCTGACCACACCTGCTGGGTGGATCCGATTGGGAAGGTTCAGTAGATTGTGATTCTGGGTCTTCAAGGAGCAACGTACTGTTCTCGAAAAAACAAGACTTTCTGGGGCAGCTGGGGGCGTGCACAAAAATAGTAATTTGAAAAGATGTATGCACCCCAATATTCATAGCAGCACTATCTACAATAGCCAAGACATGAAAGCAACCTCAGTGTCCATCAACAATAGATGGATAAAGAAGATTTGGTATATATGTATATACAAGGTGGAATATTACTCAGCCACAAAATAGAATAAACTTCTGTCATTTTCAGCAATGTGGATGGACCTTAAGGATCTCATGTTTAGTAAATAAGTCAGACAGACAAAGACAAATACTGTATCCTATCACTTATATATGGAATCTGAAAAAGAAAAGAAAAGAAAACAAACAAACAAAACTCTAGAGGGACCCTCTGCAAATCTCTGGAGTTCTTTTTCTGTGCAGCTTTCTCCTCTCTGGCATACTTCCTTGCAAACTCTAGCTGCCTTGGGTTTCCTTGGACTCTTAGCTCTATTTCCTCAGCTCAGGTCATTCACTGAGCTGTGCCTGGATATGCCTTCTTTGTGACAGAGCTTGGAAATTTTCTCAAAGTAGTAAGTCAGAGCACCTGCAGGGCTCACACTATTTATTTCCCATACCTCAGGGATGATTATGCTTCATTGCCTGATGCTTGTTGTTTTGAAACTGTTGTTTATTAACATATTTATATATTTTTGTGTGGCTTTTTTTTGGTTGTTTCAGCCAGGAGGGTACATTTGTTCCCTGTTATTCCATCTTTGCTGGCAGCAGAAGTTCCAATTAGTGCTTTAAAAAAGTGTCAAGGAGGAGAACAAAAGGTGATAGTGCTGGTAGTGCTAAATTATAGAAATGCTTGTTGCTAGAATGCTGTTAATTATGGCTATGGAATAGTATTTTTACCTATCGTAACCAGCCTGATAAAATGAAAAGAATACGGGCTTTGTAGTTACTGATTTGAATTCCAGCTCTGTCGCTTACTAGCTGCATGATTTTGAACAAACTTAGTCTTTCTGAGCCCTGGTTTCTTTAGCTATCTATAAGAAAGAGAAATATGACTATCTGATTTAGGATTCTATTGTAAGAATTAGATGAGATGATATATGCAGATTACCTGCTACAGTGTTTGGCACAAGGTAGCCCCCAAACCAGTGCTTATTCCCCATTCTCCTCATGTCTTCTACAAAATAATTGCTCATTTTTTTCTGTCGTGGTTTTAAATAGTTTGGAAGAAGAACAAAAAGTTTCATTATAAATTTCTTGAGGATATAGGACAGAGAGTTTGTTCCTTTCTTCCTTTATTTCTTCATACATCAAACATCCACTACATAAAAGGCAATGTACTGCAAACTATGGAATAAAAGTATGCATGACAGAGTCCTCGCTCTCCAAGATCTCACAGACCAGCAAGCGAGGTGGGCAAGTAACCCACAATGTGATAAGAAGGCACCAAAGAAACACCATGTCTATTTGCAAAAGAGAAAGTCGGCTGCTTGCTGGCTGACAGATAAAAGCACCGTGTCTGTATCCAATCTGTCTTCAGCTTCTTTTGTTGTTTACTTCTTCAATATCTGATTTATTTCAAGGCTCAGGCTCTGATCCAGCTGACCCTGTCACTGCAGAAACCATTTGATTCTTCCTATTTAGTGTGTTCAAAAGTCACTTTGTGGGAGACCGTATCCTTAATGAGCTGACAAAGCTAGGGCCAGAGTTCCCTGAGTCACGGCACCTCATCTGGGGGACTCATTGCCTCCAGACAAGAAGTGATTACCTAAGGCACTGACTTTAGGAAAGGATGAAAGGCATCTCTTTATAAGCTTCCCTTGATCTTGACACTGAAGGCCTAGATGGCATTCTCATCAAGCTTTTACCAGCTCATCACCAACCAATCAATAGGAATTTGGCAGAGAGGAAAAAAGAAGGACAAGATTCTTCTCCTTCAGGCAGGGAATTAAATCCAGCAGAGTTAAAGCGGGACATTCTCACAGAGGAAAGAGCATAAGACTGGGAGCGAGGAGTCTAGTCCAGCTTTCAGTCTAGTCCTTTTATGTAAAATGGCATTAGACAATTACTTTCAAGTTTTCAAATTCTAGGCTCTAATTGTGAAAACAATTAAATACTGTAGTGCTATGCATATCAGTAAGAAAACTCAATAAGGATTTATTATCATTTTTGTAATTTAAGTAAAGTGTTTTTTTTTTTTTGCAGTGTAGCATTAAATTTGTCTGAGACCAAGCAAAATGTAATTCTCCTTTTGACTAAAGGAAGTAAAGTAAATAAATGTCTCTTTCTTTTAATGTTACTTTAATGGAAATAGAAGGGAAAGTGCCTAAAGACCAGAGAAGAAGTGCACCTTTTGGAGAAACAGACTATCTCTAGCTTCACCTGAATGTGGGTGACTTGGGTTGTGGGTGTGTCTCTTTTGGTCTCACATCCTGTCAGGAAATTACCCCACTGGCTGCAGACCCAGGGTTCACTTAACTCTTCTGGGGTGGATGCAAATGGCAATTTGACCCTGCATATCTCTGAACTATGCTTTTGGAATGTATAGGCTCCTTGAGGCAGGAACTGGTCCTTAATATACGCCTGCTGAATGACAGCCAGACACCCAAAGCCCACCTCAGTTTCTGAGACGCAGCCGAGAAGGATGGCATGTGTTCTTTGAAGTTGGATTCCTGCTCTGCCACTAACCCAGTGTGTAAGTTGACTAACACCTTAGAGTTTCAGTTTTCTCAACTGTAAAATGGGAATCACAGTTACCTCACTAGGTTGATGTAAGGATTACACAAGCTAAAACAAGTCAATACCTGACACAGGGCTGAGGAGACATTCATTAAGCCCAAGCACTATAGGTGGCTCCAGGGCAGAGCCGAGGATGATGACAATTGATAACTTAATAGTGCAGGAAGAGCAGGAACTGTGGTTTCATTTCACAAATGAGGACACTGAGGCTCAGTGAGCTTAAGTGGCTTGTCTCAGGCCACACAGCTAGGAAGGGGTGGGACCAGTGTTAGGTCCCATGCTGTTGGGCCCCTACATCAGCCCAGGGCTGTCTCTATAATGGGCTCACGGTGGATAGAAGTCATGGTTTGTCCAGGGGGCCCAACCTGACCCTGGAATGAGGGGTGGTTTCCCTACTGCCTTCCTCCTGGATGTTCCAGGACTGTCTACATCTTCCCTCTGATAATGAAATGGAACTCTGATATTTCTGTGAGTTTCTGCAGCATCTAAGGCTCAGGCACCATCAAGAACTTCCAGTTTTACACTACAGCTAACATTTAGTTTCCAACAGGAGAGACCTTTTACAAAGACCCCTCATGGTAGCCATTATCTCCTCTTAGATAAGAGCTGATGTTGACCTTTTGATCTTCATTAGATGTAGCAATAAAGCTATTCTTTATGACTAAGAAAATAGTTAACTTCCATTGAACCAAACATATACTTATCTCATTTATCTTTACATCCCAGAGAGATATAGTATATTATGTTTGTTTTATGGTTTTTCCCAAGGCTGTACACTTTGTAAGGTAATTAGGATTTGAGCCTATGACTTCTTCAAAGAAGCTCCTCCCAAGCTCCTCTCTTTAAGTATATGACACTGCCTTGCCCTTAACCAACAAACCAACAAACTGGCAAACAGATATTTCCTTCCATTTAATTCATCAAAATTCAACTCAAAAATTATTTGTTGAGATATTACTCTATGCCCAGCCCTGTGCTGTGGTTCTAAATATCTAAAACCCTTGCTATGGAGTCTCAATATCTTTATGTTTTAGATGGTGCTATTTTAGAGGAAGTTATAATTTAGGTTGTTCAAATCTACTGCCTGGCACATCTACCAGATTTCATAATTATTTTGTGGAGGTGGGAGACAGAAAGATTAAAAGAAACAATTCATGCCAAAGAAAGACTTCCATGTAGAAGATCACTGGCTCTTTATAAAGGGGATGAAGAAAAACATGAGATGGCATGTATTTTATTAGAATAACACACTTGGGGTGTCATATCAAGTTCTGAGCCAAAAGAATGTTTAGACATTCTTGTATCACTATGAAGTAATTTAGGGCCGGAGCAGGGGTGGCTAAATACAGCCTCCAGGCCAGATTAAGCTCACAAGGATATTTAGCCCACACTTGGCTTCCACTGAGAACAAGCAACAACATTCGGCTGTGGGTGGATGCTGACTCACCGACTCTGCTGGTGCTCAGAGCCCTGCGGGTGCTGACCAACAGCAGAGAGATGGGAGAGGCCAGTGTGAATCTGGCCTCCAAGGCCCCTTCTGGCCAGGACTTGATGATTCAGACCTGCTGACTGGCCCAGCTCTCGCAGGAGACAGGCATGTGAGAATGACTGGTGAAAGCCGCAGAGAGCGGAGGGTAACAAGGCTGCTGTCAGGGAGGCCCTGTCCTGCTTTTGCAGAACTCAGTTCCCCTGGAGTGACCCTTCAGTGTGTCTGTGAGCCCCAGGGAGGGATTCATGTGTGTTTGGCACCAGTTTATGCCGCTGGCTGCTGCCTCTCTCAGGAATCTGCTGTCGGTCATTCTCCGGGAACCACCAGCTTCATTGTAGCTGAATCAGGAGCCCACCGAGGGCACAGCTGCACCCTGCTTTGCTGCATAATGAGAAAAAATGTTATTCTTCCGTTTCGAGCTTCACTTTGTTTTCGCTCAAGGACTCTTCTCCCCCTGAGCCTCAGGCAGGACACCTTGGGGGTCAGCCCCAAGACAAAGCAGAGTGAGACACGATACTGGACTCAGAAATGCTGCTTTTCTCTGATGATCGAAGCTCTGTGCCTGCCTTCCTGTTCTGTTAGGGAAGAGCCCTTTCCTAAAGGACTCCAAGTCCCTCATGCAAATGGGTCTCTGGAGGCCTCAGCTACCAGTCTGCCAGACATAGCCATGTCTGCTTGAACCCTAGCAGTGGGCACACTCTAGGTCAGAAAGGGACCATAACGCGCATGTGTCTTAGGCCATTTGGGCTGCTCTGACGGAATACCATACACTGGGTGGCTTGTAAACAACAGACGTTGATTTCTCAGAGTCCTGGAGGCTGGGAAGTCCAAGATCAAGGCCCAGGCAGATTCTGGTGAGGCCCATTTCTGATTTGTAGATGGCCGTCATCTCTCTGTGCTCTCACATCAGGGCAAGGGAACGCTCTAGGTCTCTTTCATCCCATTTATGAGGACTTGCTCTCATGACCTACTATACTCCCAACGCCCTCACCTACTAATACCATCACACTGGGGGGTTAGAATGTCAACATATGAATTTGGGGGGGACACAAACATTCAGTCTATGCAACAAGTTATTAATGAAACTGTCAAATCCACCTGTTACTGTCCCCGAGTCAACACAATGTAAATAATTAGAATTCTAAGACTTTGCCTATAATCAGGGAAAGTTATTTTAAAGAAATCTCAAGACTCTGAATATGACATAATATGGGGTGAATAAATGCAAAGGAAAAGAAAAAATGGCATAGATAACCTGGGAAGAGTAGGGGATAGGATGGAAAATATTAAAGGAATTATACTTTTAACCCATTTTAGGTTTAACAGAGAGATTACATTTTTGCAAAAGAGTCACAACAGGATGTGCTCCCATTCTGTAAATAAAAATTTAATTAAAAAAATCAATGTGGACAGTAGAAAGCTTTGACATGTTAAACTATAAAAGAAAAGCAACTGTAATATAGAATGGAGAAGACTATGTACCTAATTGTATCAGTCTCTTTTAACTTTCAATTTCAAGGTTATCACCCTTCTGTGAAGATAAACACTACTAAAAGCTTGTCAGCTCTTTTTGAGACAGGAAAAAGAATTCATTTCTCTGCCTGTCTCAAGGAGATAGATGTGGACATCAGTGTCCTTCTACAAAGCAGTCGATGAGTCTAAACAAGATGAAGTGGCAGCATGTGGATGGAGTACATTCTGAAGTGACAAGCAGTCTTGGCAGACGGCACTGTTTTCTTCATTATTCTGCAAACAGGACCTTCTAGAGCTCTTACAATGGGAAAAGGAGAAAAAAAAAGTGCCATGCCAAGGTTAGAAGTTAGAGACACATTGTGCCTTGAAGAGGGCCAGCCAACAGATGAAGACAAAGAGTTTCTTTTGCCTGAAGGACAAGAAGCACTTTCTTTTTAAAAAAATGAAGAAAAGAAAAAAAAAAAAACAGTATCTTGAACATTTGATTTAGAGCATTCACAGATTGAAATATGCTTCAGACTTTTTTTATGTTAGATTCAGAGTTCTTTTAAGAGAAATGTTATAAGTCCCTTCGCAAAGGGTGTCCTGGATAACTCTTTGAACCATAAGATGGTTAGAGCTGTGAAGGTTTCAAAATATTATCTGGCCCAACTGCCTCTTTTTAGAGAGTAGGAAGCTGAGGCCCGGAGAGTGTAAATGAACTTACTCAGAGTAACAGGGCAGGACCAACAGTAGCACTTTTAGTCTTCTCAGTCTTAGTCTATGTTATACTGAATATATACTATGGCTTACAAAATTACTGGACATGTGAGTGTGTGTGTTTGTGGCAGGGTATGTGTGTGTAAGAGAGAAAGAAATCTGTTCAGACACCACGTCAGGCCATTTTCCCTTCTGTTAAGGTGCCCCCTGCTGGATGATACGTGGGTGGGGCATCCTCTCCAGAAAACTTCAGGGCTGCCATTTCCTCTGTGTCTAGAGTGGGGCTCCCAAGGTACTAATGGTGTACTGTGGAGAAGGGTACTCTACCCTTCTCTTCTTTTTTATCTTAAACTCTTTTTAAATGATGTTTTTAATGTAAGATTTTGGGCATAAGCTGGCATGGGACGTAAGTCTAATTTAAATTCCTCTGACTCTTCTAATACTGTTATTTCCACTGCTCAGTGGCCTCTGTCATCTGTTCGCTGGACAATTGGCGGGAATTAGAATAACGTGTGAAACTGGTTGTTGCTGCTTGTGTAGCTTTTATTAATTCCATTGGGTGCAAAGGAAACAAAAGGCTATAACTGTACATCTTTTCTCTTGAGGAAGCTGGGGCCTCTAAGAGGGTCAAGACTTTTTGCGAGACATCTGTTTTAACTGGCCAGCAATTGATATCGGTGCTGGTCAGGGGAACATTCCTCGCGATTCCCTCTGCTGTTTGGCGCTACTGCTTACTTGCCACGTGACCCTGGGCAAGCTGCTTAATCCGTCAAAAATTTAGTTGCCTCATTTATGCTATGAGGAGAGTAAGAGTAATTCAAAGGTCTGTTTTGAATAAAAAAGGAGATAATGCATTAAATCTCCTAACACCATGCTGGCTCCATAAATATTGTTATTGGTATGCCCTACTATTTCTTTCAGCAGAAGGTAACAGGACAAAAAGAATAGCCAGGATCAGGGGGATTGTTTTATTTCTTCATATATTTGGTTGCTGGCAAAGAGGCGTCTTAAGAGTGTATAGACTGCCGATTATCAAGATTTGGGGGGAGATTTTAGAGGGCAGTTGTGACACGGGCAGTAAAGAGATCAGAACTGGCTTGAGGAGTCCAAATTTCACCAGCTTTCACCATTTTTCATGAAAAACAAAGTGAAGGTGACATGGGTGCTCAGTTTTTGCTAGCTCAGTATGCCCACTGATGGATCTAGCACTTTAATATCTTGAAAAATTCCTCTCCCCTGCGATTTGTGTAAGTCCTCAGAGGTGTGTCACATGACTCACAAATCTGCTTTCCAGGGGAGCTGTGGGGCATTGCATGTCTCTCAGAGTCTTGGTCATTTCTGCAGGGCATCCTGGCATCAAAGCTGTTCTCTATAGCGCCCTCTGTAGGTTTCTGCCTTTAGGGACCCTCAAAATAGCTCAGGCCTAGGACTGTGCTGAGCAGCAGAAGAAATAATGTCCTCTCCACTTCATGTGTCTTTGTCTCCCGGTTCCCTTTGAAGAAAAAGTCTTATTCATAAGCTCTATTACTGCTATGCAAAGCAAGTTATTTTGAAAGATATTCAGAGGTCTTGAAAATAGAATAGGCTCAGCAAAACCCCTCTCCCTTTAAAGCACACACACAAACACACACAAACACACACACACCTACACACACAATGACACACACACCTACACACACATATGGAAACACACACTTAAGCATCCTTGATATTTTTCATCTGCTTAGAGCTACATGTGTTAAGAGACAACCTGGTTGTATTTACTTAAGCACAAGACACATGCACTCAGATACAAGAAAAACAATCACATTATTTATGACTCTTGGATGACATAATTCTATTTAAACTGTAGCACCAATATACTGTTATTCTGCCTTGAAAATAATTAAGTTTGTTGGCAGTAAAATAAATCTGGGCACGTGCTGTTTCAATATCCACACAAACCCTTATTCTTGTTCAGATTTCCCCAATGTGTTAGTTATTTTAGAAGGCATCCAGAAAATAAATCTTTTCTATATTCTGTTTCATTATCAGCTCATTTTTCAGATGTCTGTGTAAGGCATAACAATTAAGGTATGAGATATGTTGATTGTGTTAAAAATCCATCCCCAAATGAACGAAACTGCAGTACTGATGGCAGCAGGTTTAACTGATTGATGTGGATATTCAGAATAATGAAATTTGTGATTATATTATTCCTCTAGAAGAACCTAAACTGTTAGCCCAAGGGGTCCAAAGCAAACCACCAAACAGTATCATCTGGGAGATTATGACATGTGTGCACATGATATATCAACCCTAAATTGGTCAGGTTGTGCCCTGAACAAATAGTGATGCCACTTTGCCCTCCCTTTATGAATGATGTGTAGATATATTTGTTAGAACCTTCTAAAACCAATTTATATATTTAACTTTTATAGTCTGTTGTAATTTATGACTTCTTTTTACATCCCTCCTTTGTTTTCATCAGTTTTAAAATTAGGATCTTAGAACATTTTAGCTAACAATTATTTTAAAATTTAATATCCTCATTTTATAGAAGAGGACATTGAAGTCATAAGATATATATATAGAAGACATAAGATTAATATATAAAAATCAATTTTATTTCTGTCTACTAGCAGCAATCAAAAATTGCATTAAAAATTCCATTCATAATACCATCAAAAAGAATAAAATATTTAGGACTAAATTTAACAAAAGGAGTATAAGTCTTTATACTGAAAACATACAACACTGCTGACAGAAATTAAAGAAAACCTAAATAGAGGGTTAAACCATGTTTGTGAATTGGAATACTCAATATTGTTAAGATGGCAATTTTTCTCAAATTGACCTATAGATACAATACAGCGCCTATAAAATTCCAAGCATTTTGGGGGTAGAAATGAACGAACTCTTCCTAAAACATACATGGAAATGCAAATATATGTAGAATAGCTAAAATACTTTTGAAAAACAAGGACAAGTCTGGAAAATGTACACCAACCAACTGAAAAACTAACTGGAAAGTTAAAGTAATCAAGAGATGAGAATAAACATGGTCAATGGAATAGAGTTGAGTTCAGACATAAACCCATACATTTATGGTCAACTGATTTTCAGCAAAGGTGCTGAGGTAATTCAATGGAGAAAGCATAATCTTTTTCACAAATGATGGTAAAACAACTGTATCTGTATGAAACAAAATGAACTTAGACCTTCACCTCTCACTATTAAAAAAAAATTAACCTCAAAAGGATCATAGACCTAAAAGTGAAGACTGGAACTATAATCTTCTAGAAATAGTATAGGAAAAAAATTTATAACCTTGGATTAGTCAAAGATTTCTTACAAATGATACCAAAAGCATGATCTATTATTAAAGGAAAAAAAAAGATAAATTGGACTTCAACAAAATTAAAGTCTTTTACTCTTCAAAAGACTCCATTATGAAAACAAAAAGATATGCCATAGCTGGGAGAAAATATATGCAAATAACATACATGATAACTTGCATCTAGAATACATAAAGAACTCCTATAATACAACAGTAAGAAAACAAATGATCCAATTAAAAAATGGGCAAAGATTTGAGTAGACAGTTCATCAGAGAAGATATACAAATGTCAAATATTGTCATTGGGAAATGCAAATTTAAACACAATGAGATAGCATTACATACCAACTAGAGTGGCAGTAATCAAAAAGACATGATAGTAAGGGAAGGGTGTAGCTCAGTGGTAGAGTGCATGCTTAGCATGCATGAGGTCCTGGATTCAGCCTTCAGTACCTCCATTAAAAAAAAAACAACCTAATTACCCCCTCCCCCAAATATTAAAAAAAAAAAAAAGACATGATAGCAAGTGTTGTCAAGGATGTGGAGGAACTTGAACTTTCACACAGTGCTGGTGGGAATACAAAATGGTACAGCCACTTTGGAAATCAACTTGGCAATTTCTCAAAAAGTTGAAAATGTATTTTCCTAGAATCTACCCAAAGGAAATGAAAACATATGTCCATAAAGTCTTGTCTGTAAATGTTCAGATTATTCATGATAGACAAACAAAACATGGAAAAAACCCAAATGCCCATTACCTAATGAATGGATAAACAAAATGCTATCATACCCATTTTGCTGAACCTCAAGAACATTATGGAAAATAAAACAAGCCAGACACAAGAACTACATATTGTAAGATTTTGTTTGTGGGAAATTTCTAGAAAAGGCAAAACTATAGTTTATAAAAGCAGATCAGTAGTTGTGTAAGGATTCGGATTGGAGTCAGGATTAACTGCAAATGGGCACAGGGGAACTTTTTGGGATGATGGAAGTGTTGTAAAATCGGACTGTGGAGATGATTGCACAAATGAATGCTTTTATTAAAATTCACTGAACTGTAAACATAGAAAAGATGAATGTTATAGTATGTAAATTATGCCTTAATACATCTTAATAAGGCTAAAGAAATATATTTGAGCAGAGGCTACAACAGTCATTGACTGATATTTGGCTTCCTAGTATCCATTTCACTATCTTTTGGTAACAGCTTTATAATTTTTTCCCCATTGGCACAGTCTGTGGACTATTAAGTAGTTTCCCAAGCCGATGGGTGCACAGTTAGTACTATTATTGTAAGAGAGGAAGTTCTACTTTAAACTTTCTTTGGAAATAAAAAACAAGTTGTCTGCAGTATTTCAAGCCCACACATAACTCAGTTCAACTTCGGTGAAGGAAACAAGTCTCAATGGCAATGACTGGTCCACTTTGGGTCCTGGGTCTTCCCTTAAACCAATCACTGTTTCCAGGGAAATGTGCTCCAAACGACTGGTCAGGAGTAAGTCAGCCGCTTCTGACAGCTTCACCCAAAACTGACCGATGTGGAGTTGTCTTTCTTTGGGGGAGATGTTGAGTTCTTTGTCAGCTTTACCTGCCGTAGTTATAAACTGTTGGATGGAAATATCTGAATCTAGAATGTAAAAGAAGGAGATGTGAGGATATTGGGAAGACAAAGGTCTGGACTAGGGTGGCCATTCCTTGTTCTTAGCTGCCTAATATCCATTTCAACTTTTGGGACTGCCAAATTTCTTTTTTTAGGAATAACCCCTTTCTATTTTGAAAAATGGGAGTGGGTGCTACATGATTCTAGTAACACTCATCAGATTTGTTCAATAAATGTGAAACTTGGGTAGACTACAGAAAAGACTGAAATTTGTTTGAACAAATTCATTTCAAGAGAGGGCACCCCAGTGACTCCTGGAGCTCCCTGGGATCTGACTGTTTGGCATTCCCATTGCAGATGTGTCTAATAAATTCCCTTTTCATATAAGCAAGTCAGATTTAGTGAACTAACAGCAGGCATTATTAAAATAAACTAGCAATTCTCTTGATAGAAATATGAACAAAAATAGATAATTGATGAATCTGTATGTTGGAAATTCTGCTTTGGTTTTTGGTTATCTACCACATTTGTGTTTGTCATTCACAAGCATATGTGAGAATGTGTGTCTGTGTGAGGATGCATATTTATCATAGATCAGAAATGGGAATTTGAATAGAGGAAAGGGTGACAGAATATCAGCATGTTGTGAACCCTTTGTAGTCTCTGTATATTGTGAGCCTAGAAATATGGCTTAGAAAGTGCAGTTTGGAAGAATATGAATTATAGAGTCGTGGAAGAAGAATAATACAAATCCCTTCTTTGACGAATGAAGGTTAGATACGTGAATTTGGTTTAAAAAGGGAATCAGCTTTAATGAAAGAGAGGTTGTGAGGCAAATGAGACCTACAAGTACTCTTTCTTGATTCAAGCACTACGTTGTTAATTGCTTCTCCTTGATGATAAAGCAAAGTGTGTGAACAGAATGCGTAAGCCCATGGTCATAAAGAAAACACTTGCCTTCTAACAGATCGGGTTGAGACAACCTCGCAAGTAAGACTAAAACTTGGTTCTGCTCAACAGTAATTGGCAGATTCCTGGGATGTGTTTCCATTTACTATCAAAAAACACAGACTCTCCTACTCTCATACTGTTTCATTAGCCAACTAGAATGTCAGTTTTGTGTTGTCAAAAATCATAAAACATATTTGGATAATTATGAGGGGACAGAAAGCATTACTAAATGTAGAAGAGAAATGACTCAGAAATAGTACTCAGCTTTCTTCAGACATAACCACATTTAAAATTAACGTAAGCTAAGTTCTTAGTTTTACCATCTATAAAAATTTGGAATAGTTTTCTTTTTTGTTTATAATGATGATCCTTTTATTTCATTGTTTTCCTTTTGCTCAAGATGAAAAACAAAATGAGAGTGTTTCTGACCTTTTTTTTTTTTTTTTGACCATTTCTAAATCTAGAAGTAATTTGGAACTTTGTTTATGCTTCTGCAACATATAACCCCTGCCCTTTATGGCTGGAGATGAAGCTACTCCTTTCAGCCAGATGAAAGGAAGTTGAAGGGAGGACCCTGGAGCAGAATTCAGACACTCATTATAGGCCACTGTTTGTTTTGTTAATAATAAAATCATAAATATATTTTTTGTATAATACTTAATAAATTATAAAGTTTCTCTTCTGACATCACTGCTGAGATTTCATGAACAATAGATTTGAGTTGGTACTACAGGGATCAGAGGAATCCTGGAGGAGGAATATTAATTTCATTTTAAACCACAGTCATTAGTTGTCTACCTATCGTTTGAAAATGTCTAGCATATAATTACTTAAGGATATTTAAAGCATATCCAAATAATTTAAGTAGGGCTGTATAAGCATCAGAATCAATCATTTTTAACTACTCTCTTTTCTAGACTAGCAAACTCCAATTATAAATAAAAAGAACCTGAAATATTTAGGTTTTCTCATTACAATGGAGAGGAGAATAATAATCCTCGTATGTGCTTTGTGATAAGGTGGTACTTCTGCCTGGGCCCTGCCATCCATCTTAAGCCAAGAGATACACCTTTATGAAGTGTCAACTTGCTGGCCCCAAATCAAATTCTATCAAATTTTCCCCACATAATCATCTATCGTCCTCAGTAACTAGTAGGAGACAATGCCCTACTTTCACTTTATTCCTGCTTGAGAGCACCAGCCAGAGAGGCCAGCTAAGACTCAAGGACAAAACAGGGAGTCTGGCTAATACAAAATAAAGAGGTAAGATTCCTGCCTTGTTTCCTCCACTTCCATCCCCTTACGTCATTCTCCAGCACATCCTCATTCCTCCCCCATGACAATGAAGTTGGGTAAAAGGAGATCTCACCTTGGTGTCCTACTTAACTCCACTCAGCCTTATTATCGCCCTGGCATCATTAATCAGGTCATTCAGAGGTTTCACCTCCTTAGAGGGAGGAGTGAGACTCACTGGCAGCTCTTCTCTTGAGAATTCTAATTAGCCCACTGTTTTGAACCATCTTTCTATGTGCTTTTTGGGGGAGACCATAGACACTGATCAGTTCTTTCTGTACTTGGTATACTTCCTACCTATTCTTTAAAGGGAGGGTTAATCTGAATTCTCTACATCTATTATTTCCTCTGAAACAAACAGAGCAATACACAGTCATAGCTGATGGGTAGATGTATTTAACACACGAAACAGGACAGCTGTAGATATTGAAAGAGGAATAAAACCCATATTTTGTAACTAGACACCCGCCCATCTATCTTAACCACGATTACCACTTTTTTTTTCCTTTGCAAAGAGAACAAATATTCTATATGTAGGTATCTTCACTGAAGATTGAAAATAAGTAAGAAAACGGGGTATGCACTGTTGATTGATGGTTTTTATGTAGTATCTCCTAGATTCGTGTGAAAAACTAGATAACTTGCCAAGGTCCCTTTCACCTTTGTAATGACATAAAAAAGACATTGCTACTTTCTGATTTTAAACAAGAAAGCAAGCAAAATCCCAGCACTGCTTCAAAGAAGGTTTTTGTCTAATTTTATAAGACTCAGTTACTTTAATCTTTTTTGGTAGCTTGAAGTTTCACAAAGGGAAACATTAAGTGGATAATTTTCTATATGTTATTAAAAGGCATTTGAGAAGCTGTAACATGAAACAGGTCAAGGGGTAACAGAGGACAAAAAGTAAGTGGGAAAGCGTTGTAGGGAAAAGAAAGAGGTGGGTAGGAACTAACATGCTATTTTCAGTGTATACTGTGGTTCCAAAGATGATTATATATCATCTTTCAAAGATGGTTACATTTCTCTAATAGGGGCTTCAGAGGTCCCTCTGAGTTCAGTACAGGGCAATTTATTCTGATGAACAAGAAAGAATAAAGCATAAAAATTGCTGCTACTCAATCATTTGAAAGAGAAAGCCATATTTTCAATATGTTCATTTCTTGATGGAATATTATACACCTGATTTAACATAATAACTAGAGAATTTTAGGTGTTGATATCATTTTCCTCTTTTGGCACTTTGCATTCTCTCTTCATAACTTCCTTGCTTTAATTCTTTTTAAACTGTCCACCTTCCCTTATTTATGTGTTGACTTCATTTTTGGCAGAAAATGAGATTTGTCTGAAGCAGCTTTAACTTGATATTTCAACTTTTGTGAGAGTCTGGTACTGAATTTAACATTTAACATTTGGAAGAACCCTTTGGCTGCCATTATAGAGTGTTGGGAAGACCTTATTCCTCCTGTGCCCCTCCCATTCCAACCCATTTCTCCCTGACCTGATTCCTAATACCTGAAAGTTTATCCTATGAATTTGCTTCCTTTGATGTTTAAGTGCAGACACTCCTGGGAAGAATCAGCCGCTCACACTTTATCGTTAATGAAGCTCAGAGGTTGAGTTTTTTTCCCTTCCAGTTTTGTTGAGATATAATTGACATACAGCATGTCAATTTAAGGTGCATCACATACTAATTTGACTTTTATGTATCATGAAATGATTATCAGATTAAGTTTAATAAACACCTACCATCTTGTATAGATACAAAGTTAAAGAAATAAAAAAATTTTTTCCTTATGATAACTCAGGATTCATTCTTTTAAACAGCTTTTATATACAACATAGAGCAGTGTTAATTATATTTATCATGGTGTACATTACATCCCTAGTACTTATTTATCTTGTAAATGGAAGTTTGTACCTTGTGACCATCTTCATCCAGTTCCCCCTCCTGCCAATCCTCTGCTCTGGTAACCACAAGAATAATTTCTTTTTCTATGAGTTTGTTTGTTTGTTTTTAAAGTATAATTGACCTACAACAAACACTATGTTAGTTGCTGTTACACAAAAGTGATTTGATAGTTCCATACATTTCAAAATGACCACCAAATATATCTAGTCACCATCTGAAGATATTACTTAATTATTAACTATATTCCCCACACTGTATGTTTCATACTTATGATTCATTTATTTTGCAACTGTATGTTTGTACCTCTTGATCTCCCTTACACATTTTTCTCCTCCCCTACTTCCCTCTCTTCTGGTGACCACCTGTTTCTTCTCTTTTTCTATGACTCTGTTTCTGTTTTATGTTTGTTCATTTGCCTTGTTCTTCAAAGTCCACATATTAGTGAAATCATACAGTATTTGTCTTTTTCTGACTTATTTCCCTTAGTGTAATACCCTCTAGGTCCATGTATGTTGTCACAAATGGCAAGATTTCATTCCTTTTTATGGCCGAATAGTATTTCATTGTGTATATATGCCATATCTTCTGTATCCATTCCTCTAATGGTGGGTATTTAGGTTGCATCTATATTGTGGCTACTATAAATAATGCTGCAATGAACATAAGGGTGCATATATCTTTTCTAATTACTGTTTTTGTTTTCTTTGGACAAATACCCAGGAATGGAATTGCTAGATTATATAGTAGTTTGTTTGTTTTTTTTTTTGAGGACTCTCCATAGTGGTGCATAGTGGTGCATAGAGGCTGCACCAATTTACATTTCCACCAATAGTGCACGAGGGTTTACTTTTCTCCACAATCTTGCCAACACTTGTTATTTGTTGTCTTTTGGATGATAGCCATTCTGACAGGTGTGAGGTGATAGCTCATTGTGGTTTTGATTTGCATTTCCCTGATGATTAGTGATGTTGAGCATCCCTTCATGTGCCTGTTGGCCATCTGTATGTCTTCTTTGGGAAAATGTCTATTCAGATCCTTTGTCAGAGGCTTGGTTTTGACAAGTGATAGGGATTAAAACAAGAGAGATCTGGCAACTGGTGCAACTGTTATTGCCATAGTGATGGCAGAAAGACTGCTGAATGCATATTTGGGGCTGCCACTCACTAGCTCCGCAAACTTGGAGTCACTTCCTTCTCCTGCGCCTCAGCTACCACGTGTGAAATTTGGGTGATTATGCTTACTTGGTTTACCTAGCAGAATTATTTGTGGTCTCAAATGAGACTGTATGTGGGACAAAAATTTTGCAAGATGTGAAGTTCTGTGCAGCCTAACGACCAAAGTAGAAAAGAAATGTGGCCAAGGCAATGTCTACCTATGTCACAGCAAGGGTGGATCCTGGTGCCACTTGATAGTCACACTCAGAATCCTGACAACTGAGACGATCAGGATTCATATGTTACCTTCTGCATATCGTTGAGTTAAAGTAAGCCACTTTTCTTTTCTCTTTGCTTCCCTTCTCCGGGCCAGTCCCTGCTAGGAAAGATGAGAGAGGATAGCTACTGGAGCACAATTCATCCTTCACCTAAAAGGTCTGTCTCTGCTCAGAACCTGAGTTTTTAATAGGAGACAATTATTTAGGTTTGTGGGAAGCACTGATTTTTTAGGAATGAGGCAGAGGGTATAGCCAGCGGTAGAATGTATGCTTAGCATGCATGAGGTCCTGGGTTCAATCCCCAGCACTTCCATTAAAAATAACAGTAATAAATGAATAAATAAATGAAACTAATTATCTCCTTCCCCCACCACCAAACAAACAAATTTTTTAGGAACCGCCTTCTTCAAGGTCAATTGAGGACTAAAACCGGTAAAGTAATAGAGCAAAGTGGAATGGTGTTATATTTCAAAGAATATCCTAACAGCTTCAAATGAAGAAACCATCATTTAAACATGATAGAACTGCAAATGTATTGGTTGTTCTCCTTTTTCTTGTTCAAGAAGTCCATTAAAGCACTGATAAGTGAATAAATGCCTGGTATCATACAGCCATGTGCATCAAACTGAGCTATCCACGTGTGGCAGGCAGAATAATAGACCTGAAAGGGTTCACATCTTAATTGCTAGAACCTGTGAAGATGCTATGCCACGTGGCAAAAGGGACTTAGCAAGTGTAACGACGACAGAGAGATTATCCTACGGTTACCCGAGTCCAGTCTAATCACATGAGCGCTGAAAAACAGAGAACTCCCTCCGACTGGAGACAGAAGAGAGATACAGAAGGAGAAGTCAGATTATCAGCGTGAGAAGGATCTGACATGTCATTTCTGGCTCTGAGATGCAAGGGACCATCAGCAGGACCATCAACAGATACGGGTCTTTATGAGCTGAGGGTAGTCCCTGGCTAACAGCCAACAAGGAAATAGGGACCTACATCCACAAGAAACTGAATTCAACCAATAATCTGAATGAGCTGGGAAATGAAGTCTTCCCAGGGCCTCTGGAGAAGAGTCCAGCTGGCTGCTGACACTTGGATTTTGGCCTTGTGAAATTGGGAGCAAGGAAGCCAGCTGAGCCCACCTTGTGTTCTGACCTACAGAAACTGAGAGATAAACCGCTAAGTTTTTGGTAAATAGTTATGGTGACAATAAAAAATTAATACACCATGTGGGAGGCAGCTGGACAGCAAATCAGTATCTGCTGTTTCAAATAGACACCTTTATGATCTTCCATTTGGCCTTCATATTTAAATCTTTTTTTCCCTGATCATCAGCATACGAACATGTGGCACGTGACTCTTTAAACCAGCAAGTACCTCAGTTTCAGATGCTCTAAACCAGAGCATAGCATCTTTTATCTTTTAGTTATTCCTCCCGAGGCCCCTCATGGTGAATTTTGTACACAGCTCAAATGGAACCATACCGTATGTCCTTTTGTGTTTGGCTTCTTTTGCTCAACATGTTTTTGAAAGTCATCTATATCGTTGTAGTATCAACAACTATTTGGGTTGTTTCCAATTTTGAGCTATTTGAATAAAGTTGCCATAAACCTTCCTGTACACATCTTTCCGTGGACACATGTACTCATTTTTCTTGGGTGCATAGCTAAGAGTGGAATTTCTGGATCATAGGGTAGATCAACCTATATATTTCAAGTCAGTTTACCTCAAACCAATGCTTTAAGATTGGTGAATTATGTCTAGACATTTTCATGTGATATATTACTGATAGAAATCAATTTATTTTTACAAATAGCCCACAGGTATCATAACATAGGTATGTTGTCTGCAGGTAAGAAGGAAGGGCTCTATTTTTTAAAAAGCAGTACCTAATCAGAAGAGCTATCTGTGATTTAAAACAAGGCGGATACAAGAAAGTTTTGACTTTTCAAAACTTAGGAAGACATACTGAAGGCAGTGAGTTTTGCTTTGCAGCATTTTCTGCGTTACTCAGTTAACACCTACCCTTCTCATCTCATGACCTTTGTTCTCAGCATGAGGAAGCAAACAGACGCTTTCATGATTTCACCAATACAGCAACTTTCCCTTCCTTGTCTCCCAGTGCTGAGGAACCCAGCCTTTTGTTTTACAAAGAGGGTTTATAAGTGCCATGGACCATTGAAAAAGAGAGGTTGCTTTTACATTGGGCAGGGTGAATGGTTTCTGAAAAGTCTAAGCATGTAGTTCATAGGCAACATGCAGGCAGTTATAGTGGACACGTATATGGACACATTTTAGTCACAGGTCTGCAGTTAATTAATATGGTTCTCTATCCAGGTGATGTGAGCTGCTCCCTCAAATGGTCTCCTCCAGGCCCTGGGTTGGCTCGCAAGCCCTGGTCACTCCACCACAGAATTCTCTGGACTCACAGTATTTTTTTCAACTCGCTCTGCTTCTTCCAATGTGCCCCACCAAGTTTTGCCCTGTCCTTTTCACTTCCTCTATTTTCTTTATAGTTCTTCTGTTATCATAGAAAGCTCTGGGTCTTCTTTAAACCTTCCCTTTTGATTAATTAACAACATTGAGAAGTCAAAAAATAAACATTGCTTATCTTTCTCAAAGCATGTGGAAATGTCGGTGGCTCTGCTGACTTGGGGGAAGAGCGTGTGGAGGGGAAGAAAAATAGAAATATTATTATTTCAATTCATCATGTATTAGGGTCCTCTGGGTGGGGATATATATATATATCTATATATATATATGTATGTATGTATGTATGTATGTTTATTTATTTATTTGTTTGTTTGTTCTAAGGAGTTGGCTTGCATAATTATGGAGCCTGGCAAGTCCTAAATCTGCAGTGTGGGCTGACAGTCTTGAGATCCAGGAGAGCTGATGGCACAGTTTCAGTTCCAAGGCAGTCTGCAGGACTGCCAGCAATCTGGTCTTCTCCATTGCTGCTCCTTTTGCTAGGGGAGCCTGGCCTTTTTGTTCTACTTAGCCCTTCAACTGATTGGATGAAGCCCACCCACATTATGGAAGTCAATCTGCTTTAATCAAAGTTTACTGATTTAAGTGTTAATCTCTTGCAAAAACACCCTCCAAGTTGACACATGAATTTAACCATCACAGGCCATTATACTCATGATCTCCAGGAACACATTGTGGCTAAATTGGGGTCTCTCTATGCCCCACTAGTGCAAGCTTTCTCATTTTAGGATGAAGAACACATTGTCAATTAAGATGATATGGATTTGAATCTGAGTGATCCTTAGTAGCTGTGCCAACTGGAAAGATTTTTAGCTGTAGTTATCATAGAGCAGTGGTTCTTAACTGGGGCAAATTGTCTCTCCTTCTACCTGATAATGTCTGAAAACATTTTATTACAGAGTCGGGGTGGGAGAACTTGTTTCCTGCATCTGGTGAGTAGAGGCCAGAAATCCTGTTAAACAACCTACAATGCACAGGCCAGCCTCCCACAACAGAGTCTTCTGGCCCACAATGTCAACAGTGCTGAGGTTGTGAAACCTTGAACTAGAGGCAAGGTGATCAAGCTAGGATACAATAAAATTGGAAAAGAATGGAAGATGGAAAGGTTAGAAGGCAAGGTAACCAGTAAAATGATGCTCATGTTTCAAAAGCAAATATGTAAGCACTTAGTCTTGTGTTTTTTGCTGGTTTCAAAAAAAGAATATTGGGAAGGTGATATTATAAATTGAAAATAATTATTGGAGGCTAAGCTATACTTGGGGAAAAAAGATCAGAGCTCAGGTTGGTAAGAACATAAGCAAACACCTGATTGCTCCTTCATGTCATTGGCCCATAGGCTATCACCAGGGTTGGAAGCCCTGGGGTGGCATGGTGAAGGTGACATCACTATGATTAATTGTCTCAGGTCAAAAGAGGGGGGTAAACTGTGGTAAGAAACCTAAGAGAATATTTTTTGCTGGAAGATGTAAAAGGAGAACTACAGTATGACTTACCAAATGCCTTAAAGTAATAGATGACTATTTTGTTAGTTCATAATTTATTCTGGCATTCTGTTTAACCATATGCACAGCCTCCTGAATATGATTTAAATGTTAAATCCTGATTATGAAACTCCAATTCAAAACAATTTTAAGCAAGCCTGTTGAGAATTAATGTGAATGCAAATCATGAAGTCAGCCTCATTAGGGAAATGCACATTAATTTTAATTTTGGACAGGTGCGAGCCTCTCTGAAGTAATATCAAGTAAACCTAAATTAAAAATGAAAATGGTCAAAAACTTAAAAAAGATTATGCTCTGCTAACCTAAGTTATCCAGGAATATGTAACAGCTACCTAATCTCTTTATAAGCAATTTTGAGATAATTAAAAAATATAAATTTATTAGGGGTTTTCAAAACTTTTAAGACTGATTTTGTTGGCTTAGTTAACTCTTGTCTTATTTCAACAGGCTTTCTTTGTACATATTGGATTACCAGAGTCAACCAACTCAGTATGCTGTGAGGTCACCGCACAGGCCCTTCTGTTTAATCAGCCTCTGAAAAGGAAGAAAGACAATTCAATTCTAGCAACTGAATCAAAGAGAAAAACGAATGCATCAAAGCAAGTGTGAAATTCTTTCCAGCTGGAGTGCACAGTGAATGTAGCTAGTAATAACTTCTTGAATTTTCTGTCATGCAGATCAACATATCTCTTTATCCACTATAGTCAATATTGTAACAGTTTTGAATCATTCATTCATTATTCCTTCACTGACCATTTATTGAAACCTTAAATTTGTGCTCAGTCACTGCACTGTGAATGGGGATAAGAGACAACTAAAAACTGCTCATAGTCTGGTGGGAGAGAGATTGACATTACAAAGCACAGTGGTGCTCTGCATTCTATGACATAGATCTTCCTGGAGGAGCGCTGAAGGATGCACCTGGACAGGTAGCCCGGGGCAAGGAGAGGACGCCTATAAACCCCTAAGACATTGGGACTGATTTTGAGAGCTGATAGTTGCTTCGTTAGGGTGGCAGCAGGGTGGTAATGGGAAGTGATCTTATCTGGATATATTTTAAAGGTAGAGCTAACAGGATATGTGGGATGGAATCAAAAGAGAACAGTTAAGAATGACTTCAAAGATTTTGGTAAAACCCTCTAGGTTGGAGTTGCTGTTTACAGAGATTGAGAAGGCTGAAGAAGTAGGTTTGGGGAGGAAATCTATTGATACATGTAACATGACTATTAGATATAGGCAGTTGGGATAAATAAGCCTGGAATTCAGGGGAAGAGTCTGTACTGAGCATTTATCTTTGGGGACCTCAAGCATCTAGACGGTATTTAAAACTATAAAACTGGGATAGTCCCCTTCAGCAAAGTAATGTATAGAGGCTGGGAGATGAAGCAGAATCAGCAAAGACTGAGAAGGAGGGACCACTAGGGTAGGAAGAGAATCTCAAGAGGGTGTGCTATCCAGGACTCCCGAGTGAAGAAAGTGTCTGAGGAGAGAGTGATGGACTGGGTCAAAGGCTCCTGATAGGTGAGTAATATGAAGACAGAATCAGCTCCTGAACCTGGTCACACAGATGTCACTGTAACTTTGATATGAACAGCTTTGGTTGGAGGGTTGAGATAAAAGTGCAATTAAAGTGAGTTTAAGAGAGGATGGAAGGTGAGGAAATAGAGAAAGCATGTAAAATGGACTCTTTGAAGATGTTTCCCCGAAAAAGGAGCAGAGAAATGAGGCAGTAGCCAGAAGGCTGGTAGCAGCTGGTAAAGGATGCAGGTCAGAGCTTCTTCTTGAGACCAGAGGTATTTCCACATGTTAATGTTGGTGAGAATACTGCATCAGAGAAGGAAAACAAAATATTGTGGAGGCAAGAGGGAGCATTTTCTAGAGACAAGTACTTGAGAAGATGAGATACATTGCACAGACGGAGAAGCTGGCCTTAATGAAGAGCACAGATAGTTCACCTGCTGGAACAGGAGTGAAAGCAGAGGTGATGGTGGTGTGTGTGGAACGGCTGGCAGCTTAGGTGGTGGGAACGTGGGTTAGCACTTGTGAGCACAAGCATCTGCCGCAGAATCTTTTTCCTCTGCCTTGGTTAATTGTAATTGTGTATTTTCCTGGAAGCCTAGAATGTTCTCAATCCTTGTTGCACTTTAGAATCCCTTGGAGAACTTTTAGAAGAAATACTGATTCCTAGGGTCCACCCCAGAGTTAATTGGTCTGGATACTAACATTTAAAAAAAAAAAATCCCTTCAAGTCACTGAGAACTACTGTGTCAGATGCTGCAACATTTTATGCACAGTGAGTGACCGGAAAATTGGGCAATTTTGTGTGATGGCGGTGTCAGCACTGTAAGAAACAGCACTCCACGTCTCAGGAAGACAAGATCAGGCTACTGCAGGTTGAGTTCTCCAGGAAGCGGTTGCTGAGACAGGTTGGGGTGCAGGATGTTTCCTGTGGAAGGAAAGGAAAGGATGCAGGATTGAGCTGAGTGAGAAGGGGAGATGCAAAGCAGCCCCACAATGCCCTCCGCAGACCCCACGGAGGGCCCTAACGCTGAAACGCTGCCAGCGTTGTCCCACGTTGGACTGCGATGACCAGGCCTGCATGAATCAGTCACGGATGGGGCTCTCCCTGGGGAGGGTGCAGCGGTAGGCAAGGCGGCGCTTTGCTGCGGAGGCTGACCTTGGAGGAGGAAGGCAGCTGAAAAACTGCCTGCAGACAGCATGATCAGCACCTGGAGCAAAAAGCGCCTGGAGGGGGTGATCCAGGGGAAGGGCCACAGGGTCCGCCAAGTATGTCTCCATCACAGGTTGTCGTACTTGGTTCCCATCTGTGAGACAAGCTAGCAGGACAACATGGGTTTCTTTCTTGAGTTCCAGGAGACTCACCAGAGTTAGGCTTTTTGAGAAACATGTTTGATAGTTCATGAATCAGCGTTACCATTTTTCTTAAATTTTTGTTACGCACATACACAAACATTATTGGTTCAGAAATCTGATCAGTTTTCATCTACAACTGCAGTCGGAGACATACTCGTTTATAAGCATGTGGTTTCTAGCTATGCTTAGTACCACTTCCTGCAGTGTGTTGTCTGATAACAAAGAAATAGTGAACCTGTGGGAAATTTTAAACAAGTTTTTTTGTCATTCAATTTACATTTTAAATGTATAACAACTTAAAATTATAAAACGACTAGGAAGATGGATCAGTGGACAAAAACAGGGTGTTTGAAATAAGTGAGATTGTTCATGGTAAGGAGGAAAGTTGAGGACAACCTGACATCAAGGAGGCGTGTTTCGTCCCTGAGACCCACTGTACCGGCACCAGCAGCAAAGGTGCGAGCACTGCTCCAACCACGGTGAGAAAAATGCATGGAGAAACCAGATGAGAAGAGACATTAAGAGAGACGGATGCTTATTTAAAATATGAAGCTTGTCATTGAGGAGATGCAAATAAGTCTAGAACACAGTGCCTCTTGTAGCCACTACCATTTGCAATGATATTTTTTTTTAAAAGTACACATTTTGAAGGAAGAATCACAAGAAATCTTTCAGCTCAATAGAGACATCATAGCTAGAAGCACAGTAATGAAAAGCATAAGCCCCAAGCAAATGAAGCTTTGCTTGGTGGTCCCTTTAAGGGCAGCTAAACCAAGGTCCCTGCCTCATTGCTATGAAGCTTTGAAAGTCTTCCTTTGAAAGCAGAGACATTGCAGGAAAAAGGAGGAGGAGGGAGAAATGCTTTCATAGGGAGGTATACCTTGAACTGACTCAATATTTACTCGAAAGAGACTGCCTGAAGCAAGAATATGTGAATTAGTTTTAATTGGAAAATGTAAATGCACATTTCCCTCCTCCCATCACTGAGATGGAGTCTCATAAGGTGGTTTAATTCAATTATAGAAATTCAGAACACTACCTTAGTTTACTCTTCTGTGTGTAATGTTAATTTTTCAGGTGACAAATATTATTATTTATTTTATTGAAAAAGAATAATTATCCAAGTGAGTTTAAATATGTAGCATACATTTTGTTTTTGTGATGAAAATGACAATATTTCTGGTAAAATGAAGAACAGTGTCCGCCATCTTTATACACTGGAAAAGTGATTTAACAAATCTTTCCTTTGAAAGTAAAAGACATCGTATCATTGAACATATGACACCAGAGATTCTACTTCTCAGCAAACTGGTGCAGTTATAAAAATATCCACCAACAAGCACCTAAAATTATTTTTTACCCACCACACTTTGGGCAGCATTCTGGCAATGATTATTCTGACACAGCTCATAAAGTAACTTAAAAAACTGTTGCCATTTGTATCCACATACTTATGTGAATCCTAGTTCTCAAAATATTATGACACTTATACCCAGAAGAGAAATGGATTGGGTGTCAAATCTGAAATGTGCAGCAGCGGTAGTAATCTTTCATTCAGCTAGATTTTCTCAAATTGTTAGTAGTTAATTTCATTAGAGATTTCATTAATGTACTAACTCCTCACCCATTAATCAAGGAAGGAGGTAGGAAGCTTTTGTTGTTTTATCTGATGGCAAGAAATTTGAAACCTTTGCATGTTAATAGAAATTTGTCTGTATCATGTAGCGGATGGCAAAAATCATGCATATATCTAAAGAAAAGAAGGACACTTCAGATTAATCTTCAGCTTGTCTAGTCTATTTTTTTAACTTAGGCTTGTTTTTATTTAATTAATTTTGGGAGGTACAGGTACAAGGAGAAGATTCTGGCTGAACGTAAGATCTTGCCCAGGATGGTATCTATGAATATTTGTTGGCTCTACTCATTTAGAGTGCTTCTCCTTAAAAATACCTGGAGAGACTCTTTTACTTTGAGAAGTTACAAAGAAGACTGATAGAAAAGAGAATCTGTAGTCTATGAAATGAATCAAACATCATTTACAAACAAGTATATGCACACCTACTGCAGATGAGCTCGTGGAGTCTTAAGTTAAACCCTCAGGCTTCTTAGGGATAACTCTCCAGCCTCTGCTATTAAAGTATTTTGGTAGGGACACTTAAGAAATATTGATGTGGACAAATAGGGTCCAGAAGAATTTAAAAAAAATAGACTTTATTTTTTAGAGCAGTTTTAGATTCACAGCCCAGTTGAGCAGACAATATAGAGAGTTCTCAGATCCGTACCTCAGATCTGTACTGCACAGGCTCCCCACATCATTATAGTTGATGAACCTACACTGACACAATATTATCACTCAGAGTCCATAGTTTACATTAAGTTCACTCTTGGTATTGTATGTTCTACAAATTTATGGGTTTTTAAGCAAGGGAGCAGAGTTGTTTTGGGGATTATTACTTTGATAGTCATATAAGCTGTGTTGTAAAATATGGTGGCCCCTAGTCCCATGTGGTTACTTAAATGAAAATTAATTAAAATAAAAAATTAAAATTTGAGTTACTTGATTATCAAAGCCACATTTCATGTGTTTTTTAGCATAACAGCTACATGTGGCTACTGTATTGGACAACACAGATTAAGGCATATTTCCACAAAGCAGGGAGTTCTATTCGACAGCACTGATACAGAGGATGGACTGGAGGGAGGAAAAACTGGCAGCAGGAAAAACAACTAAGAATTCATTAAAGGAGGGAGGGCATAGCTCAAGTGTTAGAGCACATGCCTATCAGACATGAGGTTCTGGGTTCAATCCCCAGTACCTCCTCTAAGAATAAATAAATAAATAAACCTAATTACCTCCCCCCACCGGAAAGAAAGGAAGGAAGGAAGGAAGGAAGGAAGAAAGGAAGAAAGAAAAGACTTGCTAACAAATATAAGCAAATATTAAAAAACAAATTTATTAATGTAGTGGAGTATTGACTCAAAAAATGAGGTGAAAATTTATATGCCAAAAATACTTTTTGACACAACATTTTTAAAAAACAACCAGAGTCTGTAATGGAGAATAAAGCTGAGAAAGTAATTTACTAAAAAACAATTGTAGTTTAGACCGTAGGAAGGATTTTGTTATAATCACAGACTTTCAGTTAGAACTGAGCTTCAAAGTCTTCTTGTCTAACCCTCCGTCTGCTCGAATCCACTTTAATTGGCCATTCAGTTTATGTTTGAGCATCCCCAGAGGCGGCGAGCACATAGTCTCCTGAGATGTGCCATTTCACCTTGGAAGACTGTCCAGGTGGGATCTGTCCTGAAGTGACGGACTCAGCCCTCTGGAAAGCTCAGGGCACGTGGTGGTGTGTGCTGACTGCCCATCAGGGAAGGAGCTAAGCTCGAGAGTCAGAGGCCTCCTGCATCTTGGTCTGAGCTCCATCTCTGAGAACACAAGTAGCCTCTTTTCCTGTTTTCATCCTCACCTTTAAACATTAAAAAAAAAAAAAAAAAAGAAAAACCCTCTATAAAGAGTCACAGGATAAAATTATATGGGTTAACGTGCTCTGAGGAATTTAAAGTGCTGTACATGTAGAAGTTTTTATTATTACAAAGCCCTAGAGAACTGTGGTGACACAATAAAGTCCAGGAAGGCTGATTTGACAGTAGGCGAGTGCCTCAGGGAGCTGAAAGTTATTGTTTCAGCAGGTCGGCTTCACAAAAGAAACTTGTGAAAGAATAAAACATATAAAGTTATATGAGGTTATCAGAACATGCATAAGATGAATATATTCCTGGCCTCGGAACTCAGAAAAATATACTTCTTATTATTGGCTCAAGTAAGAACTTGAAAATTCAGGTCTACAAAGCAGTGCAAAAAAGCCTTAAGACGTGGAGAACTAAAACTGCTATAAAACAAAATTCTTAAGTTTTTAAAAATAGATGAATCCTCAATCCCTGTGTTGATTTTTTCTTATGAATTGTCTTTTTACTGATTTCAACAGAATTTTTGTGCACTTGGAAATAGTATGTATGTGTGAGATACACACGTTAGATATACTTGTGATTTCAGATTTCTTATGAGAGCTTGTAATTTCTCCCCTCTGAGGAGTCTTCTGGCCACAGGTTGAGGGCCCACCTTCTCCCCTGAGTAAGCCTGTCCCTCTCTGATCTGCCTTTGACTGGCCACCATCATTTTTCTAAAGGTCTGTGGATTTTCACGTGAAGCAACTTTCAGATACACTCTTCTTTTGGTTCCTAAGACTGAAGAAGGTCCATTAATCAGTCATCAACCATAGCTTATACCTATGGTGATTTTTTTAGTTAGATCTAGTTGACAGAACATTGTATTAGTTTTAGGTGTACTAAAGCCTTCATTTAAAATGACTTCACAGAAATAGAAAAGGAAAGTAAAATCTCCAGATATTTCCCAAGAAAAACCTGTCGGTTTTAACATCAGGTCAGTTTCCATAAAGAGAAAAGACCCAACAGCTTGTTTTCCACAGGTAATGACAGTGACTATGCTGACACAATTTAGATTTTAATGAAGTAAAAATTGGCTGAGGTGCTTGACTGTATCACCACATAAGAAAATTTAGAAACAAATGTCTACAAATACTGAACTTTGCTGTATTTCTGTTGAGATAGAGGGAAGAAAGCGGTTCTGGTTTTCAAATTGGGACTACAAATATGACAAAAAATTGTATATGAAATAAATGCATATTGTTACAATTTTCCTAAGCAATTTTCTTTGGTAATTGAATCTGTCCTCATTTGTGAAACAACTACAGTGTATAGGATCACCTGGGTGCAGTGGGAGATTAAAAAGTAGAAGAATAAGAGGCGATTTCCTTCAAATGCTGAAAATCTTTCTCTTATAAAAATGAGACTGGCCTTTCGAAGACAACTGCCATGCTCCTTCCCTACAGGCTACTCTCTGTCCGGTTTTCGACAGTCACTATTCCTGGCCTTATATTTCTCTTCTGTATAATTCAGGAACTTTATTAGGTGAGCTGTGAAGTACCATTATGGCTTTACTTCTATTTAATAGTGATAACTGTTTAATCCTTCAATAAAGTTTTTCATTTTTACATTTTACATTTAAGTCTATGATCCTTTTGAGTTAATTCTTGTATGAATTAAGGTTTAGGGTGTTTTTTTTTTTCCTTAGCCTATGACTATCCAATATTTCCAACACCAATAGTTGGAAAGGATCTCTTTTCTCTATTGAATTGCTTTGCATATTTGACAAAAATCAGTCAGACACATTTCTGCGGGTCTGCTTCTGCATTATCTGCTTTGTTCCCTTGATTTTTGGGTCTGCCCCTCCTTGAACACAATGTTGTCTTGATTACTATAGCTACATGGTAAGTCAACATAGGGTGGAGTGATTCCTTCCGCTTCATTCTTCTTTTGCAAAATTGTCTCAGCTATTCTAATTCCTGTGCTTTTCAGTATAAATTTTACAAAAACCTACAAAAACTCTTGGGCATTTGTCAGGAATTGCAATTATAGATCAATTTGAGGAGAATGAATATCTTTACTATGTCAACCCACTTTTGAATTAATGGAACATTTCATTCATTTTTGTTGTTTTTATTAGTGTAAGTAAAGAATTGAGAAAAATTCAGTGTAATTCATCATCAAAACACATTGGTATCAATTAACTCATCATTAGGTGAGTGTCACTTTTTTTCTTCTGAACTTTTTGATATAGTTTTCTATATTAATGTTTACGAGCACAGCTTTTGTTTCTGTATAGACACAGGCATGGATAATCACAGGAACTATGACTCTACTTCTAGTCTAACCACAAATAAAAGTTTTGAGCGTTGGCTGAAAGCAGATCCCTTAGTCAAATGACTCATGGATTATAGCCCTCCAGAGAGGCCTAGGAGCGCATTGAACTTTCCCAGGCTCCTATTCAGGATGGGAAAATGTGTTGCTGAAAAAAGGATTTCTACTATACTCATTCTTTTTTTTTCTTGTATATATATATGTATATATACATGTATGTTATTGAAGTATAGTCAGTTTACGATGTTGTGTCAACTTCTGGTGTACAGCAAAATGCATCTTCAGTCATATATGAACATATATATATATTTGACTTGAAAGTGCTTATCTTAACGCCACTTTTCCATTTTGATTTGCTGGGTTTTGTTACAGCTGATTCTATTAGGTGAGTGACCCCATACAGAGAAGGCAAAATTCTCTGGCTGGCAGTATTATTCTCCCCAGCTGAAGCTGATATGTGTGACAGCACATCTGGGGCGGGTCACAAGAGCTGTGGATAGTTATGCATGCAGTTGGTGTCACAGTCATCAATTTTTCTGCCTTAAGAATAAAAGCAAACCTCCAAATTGATCTGAAATTTTTGCAGATGTAAGTTTTTTTTTATTGCAAAATGCTTTTATATTAAACACTTTTTTTTATTAGTCAGGAGAAATAGAAATCTGATTCATAAGGTTTTTTTTCTTTTTCAAAGAATTTATTGGCAGTTATTTCTGCTAAAGACTGAGATAGAAGGAAGTGTGCAGATGATTAGGCAGTAGGTTTCTTGCTTTAAACTAGAGCCAAGAAACTTGCTAACTATTTGTTTGTATTGCTTTTAGTTGTAACTTCCTTATTGAAGGAGAATGGATGTGAAAGGCTTTATTCTTGTGTGCTCAGATCACTCTCTTTATGATAACCTGACATTTGCCTTCCCCCTGTAAATTCATACCACACTCTCTGCAGTTATCTGTTAGTATACTTTTGGCACATGGTAGAAAACTCCACTCAGTGCATTGACGAAAAATCAACATGCAGACATAACTGTATCTAAAGGATGTAAGAATGTCTTCTGGTCTCAGTTTCTTTCCATCTGTTGTCTCTGCTTTCAGTTGTATTGGTTCATTTTTCAGGAAGGTTTTCCCTCTGTAGCTGATTGTGGATCAGGCTGATAGTCTTGAATTTTCCTCTCCTGTTTACTCCTGTATCTAGGACTTCAGAGTGCTGTAATAGATCTAATTGGGTCATGTGTCCATTCATGAACCAGTTACTGAGGACAGGGCTAGTCTATGCTGCAGTTAACTAGGCTAGAGTCAGGCTGACTTCAGAGCCAAGGACCATCCAAGGACCTGGGCTCAGGATGAGGAAAAAGTAAATAACTCTGAGGTGTGTGTCTTGGGGAGGGATGGAGGGTTACTGGGCAGGCAAATTCAGTTGTTGTCCACTACACCAGGTTCTAAAGAGCCGTTCATTAAAGAAGCACCTGAGTAATGTAACATAAATTTATGCTCCTAAATTAACAAGAATGGGGAAAATGATAAATAACATCTTCTAAACAAAACCTGTTCATGAAGGTGCTTAATAAAATGAGAAAGATTCATTAGCAATGTAGGGAAGGTAAAAACCTTTCCCTCTATCATCTTGACTTTTCCAGCTGGGGCCTTATAAATCAAAAGGCAGACCAATAAGAGAAAAAGAAATACAAGTTGTTAACATGTGCATCACACATACACATGGGAGCCTCCAGTGGACAACCCAAAGGGGTGTTTAAAACCTGAGCTTATATACAGTTTTAGGTTAAACAAAGGAAAAGGAGGTTGGAACTTCTGGGTGAGGGAGGCAAGTTATCGGGAAGTGATGAGGAAAAGTATGGTAAACAAGGGTTGTTTACTATGGTATATTATGCAGATTTAAGTAGTTTCTTCTCCATTGATAAACTATAAAGAGTTCTTTTCTTCCTGATATAAAATAGGAGGACATCTTTACACATGAAATTTTCTTTATAAATGTGAATTTCTTTTTTTGTTGTTGTTCTTTCCAATTTATTTGAGGGATAATTAAATATGTTACAATTAATTTCATATGTGGCATTAAGACATTCATTCATTTAACACTTTTTATTGATTTATAATCATTTTACAATGTTGTGTCAAACTCCAGTGTAGAGCAGTTTTTCAGTTATCCATGAACATATATATATTCATTGTCACATTTTTTCTCTGTGAGCTACCATAAGATCTTGTGCATATTTCCTTGTGCTATACAGTATAATCTTGTTTATCTATTCTACAATTTTGAAATCCATCTATCCCTTCCCACCCTCTGCCCCCTTGGCAACCACAAGTTTGTATTCTATGTCTATGAGTCTGTTTCTGTTTTGTATTTATGCTTTTTTTTTTTTTTTTTCAGATTCCACATATGAGCAATCTCATATGGTATCTTTCTCTCTCTTTCTGGCTTACTTCACTTAGAATGACATTCTCCAGGAGCATCCATGTTGCTGCAAACTGCGCTATGTTGTCAGTTTTTATGGCTGAGTAGTATTCCATTGTATAAATATACCACATCTTTATTCAGTCATCTGTTGATGGACATTTAGGCTGTCTCCATGTCTTGGCTGTTGTAAGTAGTGCTGCTATGAACACTGGGGTGCAGGTGTCATTCTGAAGTAGGGTTCCTTCTGGATATATGCCCAGGAGCGGGATTCCTGGGTCATATGTTAAGTCTATTCCTAGTCTTTTGAGGAATCTCCATACTGTCTTCCACAGTGGCTGCACCAAACTGCATTCCCACCAGCAGTGTAGGAGGGTTCCCCTTTCTCCATAGCCTCTCTAGCATTAGTCATTTGTGGATTTTTGAATGATGGCCATTCTGACTGGTGTGAGGTGATACCTCATTGTAGTTTTGATTTGCATTTCTCTGATAATTAGTGATATTGAGCATAAATGGGTATTTCTTTTACAAAAAAACCAAAAACCAAAAACCAAAAAACAAAAAACCCCTGTGCCCTGTTTTTAGAGTTTTTTCTGTATGTGCTGGTTCATAGTCTTCAGCTCAAAATAATACATCTGCCAAAAAGGCTTTTGGGGGGTGGCATATTCTGGTACCCTTCACCAACCTCTCCTCTTTGGGCCTTGATTTACTCAAATATAAATTTATAGGGTAAATTAAATAGTTTCTTAGGTGTCTCAGCTCTAACATTCTATCATTTCATGATTAGCAATCATCACTCCTGTTGAGTATATTGTGTCTCTTTAAGACTTAAAGGCTGAAGTATGTTGAAGAAGAAGATGTTGCATCTGGGAATGCCAAATGCTTTGGAGGACTGCCTAGGTGTGCACAATTTGGGAAGTACACAGGAGTATGGAGAGTGCAGTTGTAGATAGCTGTAGAGCTTCTGGTTATAATCTGGGCACAAGATGGTAAGACAAAAGGGTCTATTGTTGATTTTAAAAAATTTTTGGTGGTTAATTTTCCAGAATATACTTTGTTCAGAAGAATCTTTTAGTTATTGTATAGCTAACTATTCCTATTTAGCTAACTTATCTTTCTCTGGCATCGACTGCTAAGTACTGAGATGACAGAAGCCAGTTTCATTTTTTTAATTTTTAATTTTTTAATTTCAGAGTTATTTTTTTTTAGTTGAAGTATAATCAGTTTTCAATGTTGTGTCAATTTCTGGTGTACAGCATAATGTTTCAGTCATACATATACATAGATAGATTCTTTTTCATATTCTTTTTTATTTTCATTATAGGTTACTGCAAGATACTGAATATAGTTCCCTGTGCTGCACAGTATGAACTTGTTTATCCGGTTTTATGAGGATTCTCCTTGTGTTTCCGATGTAAGAGCTATTCTGCCAAGTTCAATAGGTATTCTGTGCAGATTGTTCCGTTTGTAGATGTTGTTTTTAATGTATTCATGGGAGAGGGTGAGCTACTCTGCCATCTTAGAAGCCAGTTTTAAATATAGGCAGGCCATGATTTGTGAACAATTTTCTTAGAGAGCCATACCTCTCTTCACTCATTTAACAAGTATACACGGAATGTGCACTGTGGTACATGCACTGTTTCAGGAATACAGTGGTGAATACAACTAATTCCCTGCTCTAATGGAGCTTACGTTGTACTAAGGAAGATAAACATGTAATACAAGCCAGAGAGTATTAAGTGCAGTGATAAAAAATGAAGGAGGACTATTGGTTGAGAGTGACTGGAGTGCTATTTTATAGTCATCAGAGAAGATCTCTCTAAGAAGGTGACTTCAGAGCAGAGACAGAACTTAAATGAGGAAGCGAGCCAAGTCTCATCTGGGGGAAGGGCCGTCCAGGCGGAGGGAAGAGCAAGTGCGGAGGTCTCGAGGTGGGAACTTGCCTGCCCGTTTGAAGAACTGCCCTGAGGCTATAGTGGCTGGAACAGAGGGAAGGGGGAAGAGTGGCAGGAAATGAGATCAGAGAAGCAGCCAGAGGCCAGATCAGGCAGGTCAGGAGAAGGCCTTAGAATTTCTTTCAAAGTATAATGGGAAACCTTGGGGAGCTTTGAGGTGGGCAGCAACAAGATCTAGTTTGCCTTGTGAAGGGTCTCCTGGGCTGCTGCTCACAGAGCCTGCCTTGGAGGGGAGCAGAGGGGAAGCCGCAGGGGAAGCCCTGGTTGTGAGGGGGTCTCTCCTTGATGGGGCAGCTCCCAGGGGAGCAGCAGTACTTCCAGCTCCTGAATATCCTTTGATCCCCATTCTGAGCTACTGGGACCAAAGCTAAGCAGATTCCCTGCTCTTCCAGGGGGGCCGAGACAGCTATTTTCTCCTCCTCCCTGGACGGGTGGATGTGCTTTATTTTTGTTAAAAGGTAAACTGAAGCATATTAAATTTGTAAGAGTTTATTTGAGTAAAAAGGAATTCTAATAGGGCAGTGCCAGACCCTAAGTTGTTAGCAGCACTCTACCACCAGGTGCTGGGGAAAGAAAAGAAGTGGAAGCAAAAGAAGGCGATTATTTGATTGGCTGTAGCCTAAGCAGTTGCCTTATTTAGGAAAGCCCCGCTGGCTGTTTGTGATTGGCAGTCCTTGGGTTTTGATTTCTTAACTTTGAGGCATCACAGGCTTAGGTTTTGGTTTGCTGATATAGGCCACTAAGGCATTAAAGCCACCTCAGTCTAATAGCCGCCTTTTAAAATTCATTTAACACTATTAAAACAGCACCATACATGGTGAAAAGGCACTGTGGTAAATTTCATCACATTGTGAGGTGTATAAGCTGACCTGGGGCATAACCACACCCACTTAGAAGATTTTTTCTCGGGGACATTATTTCCAAGTTTGAATCAACTGACGTAAGAATGCTTTGTATACTAAGAGCTAAATTTTAAGTTGGAGACTGTCTCTTTTCCCCTAACCAGAGTTGGGAACATTTTCCTAAGGAAAGCCACTAATACATTAGGAATTAGTAACACTTAGTGAATGACATGGACATAAAAGAGTTAAGGATTTTTTTTTTTTTGATAGAAAGTTAAGAAAATGACTCAGAAACTCAGGTAAAATATAAAACTGATGTCTGAAATTTCCCTCTCCTGAATCAAGCGAAATATTTCAAGAAAAGTAAATCTGAGGGGCAAAATTCTCATACTAACCTTATAAATAAGTATAAACGCTTTGGTTAACCTCATTTGTGCTACATCTGCTCTTTTGCTGCCCTCAGTTAGTGTGGGTAAATGGATATTGTTTGATATCACATTTGTTCAGAATTGAACATCATTCTATAGGGAATATGTATAGGGGTGGGTGTAACTTCTCCAGGGTTCAATACATTTTAGCAATTCTATTTTGTCTCTCAGATGTTAAGATGTTAACTTAGTGTCGGTTAGGTTTTTGTAGTACTATATATGTAATAATGAAGATGATGAGTAGTAGTTACATGTGCTTTGTTTTGGCAACCATTTAGTGGTAATTATTCCTTACTCTTGTTAAATTACAAGTGAAGTGTCTTTATGATCATTGTTATTTGGACCAAATCTTTCAAAATGGTTCATGAGATTCTGATGCAGAATTGAATGAAAACTACTAAATTCTTTGCATTCCATAAGGCTTATCACTGTGATGTGGGGAAAAATCCTGGTGAGACATATTATGTTTTTAATTGAATCTTGTAGGATCCCTTAGCCCTGTTTTTTATTTGGATAATACCAAACAGATTTTATCAGAACCTCCGCAGCTATAAAAAGTATAGCTGACTGCTAAATTTCCTGGGGATATCCTGTTTGCTTTCTCAAGACCAGTGAAGGGAACTTCAAAAGTCTAGGTCCATCTTTTTTAATACATAAAATTTTGAGTTAAATTAGAACTGAATGAAATGTTTGTTCACTTGATTATTTGAAAGGAGAAATGACTGATGAAGGGAAAATAAATGAACAGAATTCTAACCTTTCAGCAAGGAGGGTGAATGTATGTGTCTAAAAGTACATAAATCATCTTTTCCTCCCTAGCTAGCACCTCTTTCTCTTTGAAGAAATGGTGGCTCTTAACTGTAGAATTTAATTGATTAAAAAAATATATATCCCATGAGGATGGCTGAAGAAGCCTAAAGTTAGAGGAGAAATACTGATATCAAGTCTAAAAGCCTCTGACATTGAGAGAGGACAGAAATACTGTTTCCACACACAAGTAACTCCTTTTCTTAATTTCCCAGAAGAACCTTTATAGGAGAAGAAGAATTGTCTGCTCTGTTCAGGAAATCTATCATTTCTGCTTATTTGCTTTTTTGTAAGAACCAGACTGAACCAAATATCAGCAGACTGATCAGATACGGAGGTCATCCTGTGCATCACACCACCCTAATTAATATCACTGGCTCCACAGTGTGTGCATTCTGCAATGCGGAGGCAGATAAGAGTTCCATTCCAGGGTTACATCTAGTGTGAACAAAGATCACTTTTACTTGACTTTTCCAGTTATTTTATATTCTGGAAGCACTTGCATATGTATTTGTTTCTTCTTTTGCTTATTTTTACTTGTACAGTATTTGGCTAAAATTTTGGTAGCCTTCTCAAGAAATAGAGCCAAACATTCCAGACTCTTACAACTTATTTCATCATGAGAAAGGCATCTTTAAGATGAAGCTTGGTTTTGCCACTTCTTCCTGAGATGCTTAGATGGAGATAAAGTTAAACCCTAGGGCTGGGTCTTTGTGCTGTCCTTTTCCTTCCTCAATTGTGGTTTTTAAAGAGCTGATGGTAGTAATTTTGGGGGGACCCATAATCCATCCAGTCTTTTTTCCTAGGACTATTAAATACATTAAGTGGCTTTTTTTTTTTTTTTAAGTGGAACTCATCCTGTGTCTGGGTGATGATTTAGTACATCTAGGAAACTATTCTGGATACATGCACAGGCAGGAAGAAGTCAAGGCTAAAGCATCAATGAAAGTAATACTATATATAAACTTAATTGTTTTAGAGAAAATTTTGAGCTTAGAATCATGTAGTTTCTATAGCACAGGGAAATATATACAAGATCTTATGGTAGCTCACAGAGAAAAAAATGTGACAATGAATATATATATGCTCATGTATAACTGAAAAATTGTGCTCTACACTGGAATTTGACACAACATTGTAAAATGATTATAAGTCAATAAAAAATGTTAAAAAAAGTTCTCAAAAAATGTAATTAATGATACCACAATTAAATAAAAAGAAAGAACTTCATATTCAAAAAAAAAATCATGTAGTTTCTTTTACTCTAAAGAGGCCATATGGCATAATGTTTAGGGGCATGAATTCTGGGGACAGATCATCCTAGAATCCTTAACATTCTTAATCTGTTACTTACCAACAGTATGAACTTGGACAAATTACTTGAAGTCTCTAAGCCTCAGCTAAAATTATAAGAACAATCGTATATTATTTTTATAAAAATTAAAGAGTTGATGTATGTAAAACATTTACCATTATCTCTGGCACATAGTAGGCATTTAATAAATTACATATTTTTAGCAATGAGACAACCTGGAATATCCAAATAATGCCCACCATTCAGATAATTCTATTTATAATATAGTAAGTAATAAGAAGTAAAATAATATAGCATTCAGATTTTGTTGACTTATGAAAATAGTAACAATATTATTCTTGTTTTTTTGTTGTTAGTGTGGATACCAGCAATATTTACATTTTCTGCATTAAATTTCAGATAATTTGTTGTAGTCTTGGTCCAATTGTTAGCTATTTTACTTAGGAGAAGCTTAAATGTAGAACTATATTATGTACAAACCACTATCTTTGCTAATTTTATTTTTTTTACATTCGATTGTACTAAAGTGAGTAAAATCTAATAATAGTTGGATTTCATAACGTATTTCTATCTAAGCCCCTAGAAGTACACACACAAAGAAAAGACATCTTTAATAGAGTTGCAGGATGGAGTTTTAGTATTGTAAAACCATAAAGAAATCCTAGTTGTTTGATGAAAATGAAACCCAGATCCTTCACCATTGTTATTGAAAGAAGCTGCTCCTGGCGAACCTATGTCAGATCATAGACTCATTTTCTTTTGTGGTTTCTCTTGGCTTTCTTCTGCTACCACTGTCCGGCTTCATGGCTTTGGAAGTTTGTGATTCCCCCTTCAAAACCCCAGCTGTGTATAACAGATCTTTCCTTATTTCTTCATTTTATTGCTGAGATGAGATTGGTACATTCACACAAAATTCCCAGAAGCATCATGATACTTAAGATTAGGATATGAAAAATGAGGAAGAAAGAGAGTGTGTCATGAATCTTGCTGATCGGGCTTACAAGTTCTCTGAGCTTTAGAGACCTTAGATCACATGAGATATTGCAGAAATGTTTCATCTCCAGTGTTGCAAGTTCTCCATTTATCAGCTACCAATAAATAGGAGCCCCTTTGAGGTGGATGTGGTGGTATGTTGCCCAGATCTCCCTTCAGGATCAAGGCACTTATTCCTGCAGCTGATAAGAGAGTTTGCTGCTGTTAGTTGACAATGGAGTTCCTTTCTAGGAATTGTCCTCAGGTGCAGGAAGCTTACTTACCTTGGTTTCACTCCCACTTTCAAAGCAATTTCTATCTAATGACTGGTTTATGTACGGTACAAATGCTCAGCCCTCTTGTCTTTATTGAGAGAACTCTGAGGACCATGTTAGTTCCAGAGAGCTCTGCAATATTGTCTGAGGCCGCTGTTATAAGTTTGTCACAGGTCAAGTTCTTCCTCTTCCTAATTGCTTCCCTCATCACCCACATTTGTTCCCAAGAGCATCAGCAATAAACATTCCACAAGTAAATATCAGTCTCAGAGATGATTTTCCAGGGAAAAAAAAATTGATTACAGTTGATACTGGAAGTGGATTGGTCCTAGGAAGCAAATTCTATGATGGGACTTTAGACTTGGTTCACCATTGGTAGAGGAAGCATTGATAGAGCCTGGCATGAGTTTGCAATGTAATTGCTAAAACTTTTACTGGCGATGAACAGTGATGGGATACTGGTGAAAGGAAATACTCTGGCAGATATGATAGATCAAGCATTGAGAGGTTCAGGTGAAATAGTGATTTAAGGACTATCGAATTGGATGGCTTTTGATAGGGTGGATTGATGCACTAGAGAAGGATAATGAAGGCTGAAGGTGACTAATTACTATTATAAAGTGAAGGGTGAAAGCCAGAGGGCTTCTTTGGAAGCATAAACTCTAGTTTTTGTGTCAGAGTACAGAAAAGGCTGAAGATCAAACCCAAGACTTAATTATAGGAATATCAGAGCTCCAAAGAAGTTGAATTCTCAACCCTGGCAGAAGGAGGACTGAAGGAGTTGCAGGACCTGGTCAATAGATACTAGTAGGAACTGGAAGAGTGTATATGGGACTAGATTCTGGGGTGCTGTTTCAAGTAGGAAAGAAAATAAACATGAATAAAGGAGAGTTTATTGATATAAGATCACTTTATCATGACACAGGATTTAACACTCTGGCAAGATCTCAAGGGATGATGGTAATAGCCCCCTGGGTTGAATTTTGGACTCTTGGAAATAGTAATAGCCCATACTGTAAGAAGTAAAAATGTCAGAACTTCCAAGACAAATAACAGAGAAAGCAATCAAAAGGCTCAAAGAATTTGGGCATATGAGAATGTATATCCTATGTAAGGCCAGAATTCCAACTTGCTGACTATGTTCTGTGGGAAGGACTAGAGAACACTCTCTTTACCAAAGTGCTAAGAGCATTCTGGCTTCTGCTTTGGATATAGGAAGCTGGAAAGAGCATACTACCATCCTTACAATAACAATAGAACTGAGGTTACAGGGCAACATAATAAAACCCCAAATCAGGAAGATAGGCATCTTCAGGGAGAGACAGGAATTAAGCACTTGCCCACATGAGATAGACACCACCAGACACCAGTGAACAAACACTGAGCAACAAGTAAAAGCATTCTACTACTAGCAGAGAGCAAAGAGCACGGGGAGAGAGAGCCTCTCTGAGGCACAGCACAAGGGAAGTTCTAAAGCTAATAGTGGAACAGAAATTGAGATAAATCAGTTCCTACTCTAAATCAGCTGATGTCATGTCATGAATCTTGCTGATCGGGCTTACAAATTCCTCCACTCTAAACACAGGGAATTCTATGCCTGTGGGTACTAAGGGTAACCATAGTAACAACAGTCCAAAATCTAGCTCAACTTCTGGCTAAATGTATTCAATCTCCCATAATAAAGGCCTAGTGGAAAGAAAGGCATGTCCATTTCCTAACATACAAATCACTTACATCCATCTTTTAAAAATTACAAGGGTCACAAAGAAGTAAGGAAAGTCAATGTATTATCAAAAGACATAGAAATCAACATGACCATCCTCAAATACGACACAGATGTTGGAATGATTAACCAGGAAATTAAACTAATTGTTTTCACTATGTTGAGGGCTCAAGTGTAAAAGGTGGTTAAAAGCTGGACAGCATGCATGATCAGATGGGTAATTCTAGCAGAGAGATGGAAACTATAAGAAAAATAAAATGCAAATAGTAGAAATAAAAATCAATAACAGATGATGAATGCCTTTGATTGGTTCACAACTGATTTGATACAATTGAGGAAAGAATCAGTGAACCTGATGATAGCTCAATAGAAACTACAAAAATTGAAACACAAAAATAAAAGAGAATGAAAAAAAAACCTATCTCAGAACAGAGCAAGAATTAGGGAACAATATCAAAAGGTCAGATATATATGCAACTGGAATCCCAGAATGGGGTGGGAGGGCATGAAACAAAAGAAACACTTGAAGAAGTAATGGCTGATACTTTTCCAAAATTAATGACAACACCAAACCAAAGATTAATTTAAACACCAAAACCAAAGGACATCAAAAAGATAAAAACTAAACAAACACACACACAAACACACAGAAAAAAGATACATTACATAGGAATAAATATAATGAAACATATTTCTTATTTAGAAATTATGTCATTTAGAATACAATGGAGTGACATCTTTAATGTACTAGAAAAAAAAAACCTTTTGAATATAGTGATATTGTTACTGAATCAAGCTTGTGTCCTGCTCTCCTGACATACAGCAAGGCCAATCTCCTGCCACTAGGTTGTGGTGAAGGAAAGTACAGTGTTTGCTGCAAGGTGCCAAGCAAAGAGTATGGATAGCTCATGCTCAAAAGACATGAACTCCCTGATGGCTTTCAAGGAAGGCTTTTTAAAGACAGTGTGAGGGAGAGGGTCCCAAGGTGTATGATTATCTCCTGCACAATTCTCTGATTGGTTGATGGTGAGGTAACAGGGTGATGTTTCAGGAATCTCAGCTATCAATCATCTAGTTCCAACTAGCCTGGTGTCTACAAGCTGGTGGTCAGTAGTTAGCTTATCCCACCTGGTGAAGGTTTTAGTATCTGCAAAACAATTCAAGGATATGGCTCAGGATATTCTCTATAGCCCTTGAGGAGGAACTAGAAGTCCTTGACTTTGTTTTACAGATAAACTATTATTATCTGGTCTTGCTTGATTGTTTTCCTTTGTTTTTGTATTTTCTCACTTCTCTAATTAAATTTGCTCTTTTGAACTTGGGAAAGGCCTAGGAAGCTTAAGCTTTTCTACAAATAGGAGGCAGGGGACACAAGGGGATTGTCTCTGGGAAGGCCTGGACCGTCCTGCTCGGTTTCCAGGTGGATTGTACTAATGAGAAGGGTACCAGCATTGTTGAGCTCAGGGGTGGCTCTCCTCTGAAGGCCAGGACTGGCAGAAGAAGATGCTGGAATCAACTGACAGCAAAAAAGATGAAAGGATCCTGAAATAATAAAGGTCAGGTGGTGTACTTAACTATAAGAGGCAAGGTGGATACAATTATTGTAAAGATTAGAGTTTAGAGTGGAAGCCAGGCATGCCTAACCCACAGAGAGCTATGGAGACAGAGAGAGACAGTCCCAAAGTCAAAATCAATGGGCAATAGCAATGGTATTTCATAGTCTATGTAACTAAAAGAAATCAAGGATTGATGATCAGGAAGCCAGGAGAAGCTGCACCAACAAAATGTTATAATCCCTTGCTCAATTCCCAGAACTCAGCCAATTCTCAGATTTAGAACCCATAGACTAAAGGGAAGGCCATATTCCCTTGACAAAGGATCCTGCAACACAAACAGTATTTATAAAGTGTACTAATTTCTCCAGTCATTTCTGAAGGGGACCTATTTACTAGGACAATCATATACTTTGGAAAAAGGAGTTCCCAAACATTTTGCTAATGCTGCTGGACACAGGGTCCAAGCTGACACTGATATCTGAGGACCCAAAGCATCATCATGGCTACTCTGTTAGGAGTATACATGTATAAAATAGGCAGAATAATGGCCCCTGAAAGATGTTCTAGGAATATGTTAGGTTACATGTCAAAGGGGAATTAAAGTTTATTCTTCTACAAGGGTAAAATCCAACTGAAAGCAGAGGAAATGAGGATTTCCAAGAAGTCATGTCTTCATAAGCCAACCCTAACAACTACTCCTTGTTGGTTTTCCAGCACTGATTCTGCTGGTAGTAGTTCCTCCTGGCATTAGCTTCCATCAGGAATACGTCCTTGGGAAGCTTATGAAAGTGGCAGTTCTTATAGGGTCCTGGTGTTTTCCATCTTATCAAGCTGCTGGCAGTGAGCTCTGCCACACTTTGATACCTGGGTAGCTCATCATTTCTTTCATACCACCTGGTAAATCCCCTGTTGATTTCCTTAGGAGAAGTTTTGATATGTCATAGCTTAGTAAATAAAATTGTCTAAAGATTCAGAGATTGCATTAAGAGAGCAAGCCTTGATACCTATGTTAAATTTTTATTCACTGAGGGCTGGTTTCCTCTTACATTCCCCAAGAGGGTCTAATGAAAGTGTCAATCAGTATAAAGCTCTCCTATCTGATATGGTAGTATTAGCCACATATGGCTATTTAATTTTTTTATTGAATGAAATATTCTTTAAATGTTATAGTGCTTTACAATGGCTATTTAATTTTGAATTAATTAAAATTAAATTAAATTAAACATTCAATTTCTCACTTGCACTAGCCACATTTGCCGTGGTCCGTTGTTACATGTATCTAGTGGTTACCATATTTGATAGTGCTAATATAGACCATTTCCATCATTACAGAAAGTATTGCTGGATAGCACTGTTACAGAGCTTGTGATCTCTCTAGTAGGTATCTAGTTGATCTGTCAAGCACCATAACTGTTCACTGCATGTGCTTTCCTCCCCTCTCCCCCAAGATGGCAAAGAGTGATAGAGACAAAAAGAGCTTCAATAGACACTCCAGTTACCCTACATTTTCCAAGAACAGGTGTAATCATTTCTCTAGCTTACAAATTAAGAGAGCATAATACACGTACATTCTTGGTACTGTGGCATCCATAACAAATAATAGTTAGCATTTATTGTTCATGTATCACATGGCTTGGCATGTGTTTTATCTCCTTTACAACAGCACTATGAGTTAGGTATTATGTCCCCATTTTGCAACCAAGGCAACTGAGGCTCAGAAAGTGTGAAGATCATATAATAAGTGGCCAAGTCATATTTGAACATGAATTTTTCCAATTCTTAAGACCATGCTTTAGGTCACACTGCACTGTAACGGCTGAGCTATAGAAAAGCAGTTGGCAATAAATGTAAGTAGGTTCACATAATCTGAAATTCTACTGAAGGCAATTTCTACCTCTCTGTAAAATCTCCTGCCTTGATACTTTCTTTCTTCATTCTCTTGAAGATTACTTCCAGAATGCAAAATTCAGACAGATTTTAATCTTTGTGCGACGAAACACTCATTCATTTACAGTGTTACAGAATATTACCAATGCTTTTTCCTGTTCCAGATACTATTTAGCTTTTTTCCCCTTCAGTTTAAAATATAGGCATGCACTTAGATATTTCTTTCTAACAAGTTATAGCAAGGGCTGGATCTCTGCAGATTTAAGATGCATACTGTGCCGAAATGCAGATAACATATGATTGCCTGTGATAATAAGGCTGCTCTTCACTTGCAGAGGAATCATCAAATCCTTTTGTTGGCTGAAGCTTTGTGTTCCAGCTTCCTTAACTATCCCTGACAATCTGTTTTTTTAGCTCTTTCAGGAGGCTGCAGAATTCTTTAAAAACAAGATGGATTTTCGTCTTCTAATAACCACCATAATTTTCTAAAAGTGTCTTTGTGATGAATTTGTTGCCTATCATCTGCCTAGCAAACTGAACTTTAAATGACCTTTTTTTTTGCCCTTATTATTGCAGCTGCCATCATCCAATTTTATACAGAAAATATAAAGGAAAGAGAATTTAAACCAGAAATTTTTACTGAGGCACACACAGCTTCAGCAGCTGCTGTTACAACAGTATCATCAAATACCAAAACTGACAAAGACCCACAGGGTCTATTTTGTAATTCAGTCTTGAAGGAAATTTACAATAGTGAATCTCTATGGCAGTTGAGGTTGGCTAAGATTTAGATGACCCATTTCCCTTATCTAATGAATTCAGGCCTTGCAAACTTTGCAAAAGCTTTAAACTGACAAAATATCAAGAGAGTTGATGTGAAATTGAAAGACAGCTGGCAAGGACTCAGAGCCTCTTGAGTTTAGCTCGGGAAGCTGCAAACTTCCACAGCTGCAAGACTGTCAAAATGAAGATTCCAGCATAAAGATAGTCAAAATATTGCTATTAGATGAAGAATTTTATGCCTAAAGCCTTTACAGGGAAGATTCCTCATTTTGAATAAAGAATGCACATAACATTTTTGCATTTATCTCCATTTTGCTAAGATAGAATACATGAGAATGTTTCTGTCTTCATCAACTTAGGTTTAAAAAAGTCTAATCAAAATTAAATTTGAAAGGCTTTTTTTTTAATTTAAATGATCAAATCTCTTTCTTGGAAGTAAAACCACTTTAATGTGGTTTCCTTTTTCAAGGTGTCTCTTTCCAATTCCTTGTCTTAACAAGCCAGGAGGATAATTTACTACTTTCTTTTATTATGTGGTGAGAAACTCATCAGGGTGTTTCTAGGTAAGAGCAGACTTAAATTATTAGGTAGAGAAACAAAGCTTGCTAGGTGTGGTGTTTTCAGGCAACACACTATATCATCAGTGATAATTTTTATACATCTCTTTTAAGAAAAGCAAACCCCAAACTGAATAGTATTTATGGCACAAGTGAAGTTTTACTGGTGGAAAGATACTTCAACATTAAAAATATAGTTTCTTGAACAGTAATTATAAGGCTTATTGTATTTATGAGACGGAATCAGTTCCTCAAACTGCACTGAAACTTTTTCAGAAGATGGGTGAAATAGATGTTGGTCAGCTGCCTGTAATGACCATTGCACAGGTTTTTAACATGCAGCGTTTCTCAAGCTTATTTGACTAGGGCCTCTCTGGTCTCAGAAGAGATAGGTCACAAAATGCTGATATATATAATTAAGTTCACACTCCTTATTACAGTATGAAAAGCTTTTATGATGTGGCCCCTGACTTCCAGCTGCTGGTTCTGTAGTCATGTCAAAGTTATGTTCCAGCAATGACAAATTTATTGCTTCTCCTGCATCTCTCTGTGTTTATTAATATTTCAAGGCCTTTATGTTTTTCATCTTTGTTAGCACGTTTTTCCTACTCTGACCGCCTCCTCATCCTTCAAATTCTAGATCAAATACCATCTCATCAGAAGCCTTCCCTTCTTCATACTACTTTAGTATCTTGCACATAATTCATTTATTGCATCTCCACATAGCATTATAATTATTTATGAATAGGTTTCTTGATTTTTGAGTGACTTGAGGGGAGGATCTATACCTTATTCATCTTTGCAGTCACAGAATTTGGTGGAGGATTAGTGTTAAGTGTCTGTTCAATTTAAACTGTTCATTTAGTGTATTTTTAAACATTTAAGATCAATACTACATTTCCATACTTTTTTGTGTGCGCTTAGAAATATTAGATGTTTCAGTAACTAACTACAAGATCTTTATCTGGTGGCTTGAATAGTAGTAGTTCCTGGCTCAGTCCCAGAATCTGAGCCATAAAATAAATTGATTTTTATAATTCATGCTGCCTAATTTCAAAGTTCAAAATCATAATATTTGATGTGGGCTTTCTGATCAGGCACTATTCGCAGAAGTTCAGATTAAAAAAAGGAAGGATTGAGAGTACGTTTTTATGAGGACTGTCTGCATAGTTGAAGTATCATTCTTAAAGTACACAGATAGCTGTTTCTTTATATAACAAACCAGCAAAAGTACATTCAGGAGCTGTTTTAATGTATGCATGCTAACTGATAAACATAGACAAACCTACAGGTAATTGGTTTTTAGTATGTTAAAGGTTTGAAATTATTTAGGTGAATTGCTGATTTAAGAAACATTTTTATAACTTCACTAGGCTTTTCATATAAAGTCATGACTAGTGAAAGATGAGTTTTGAATACTTTTCCTCTCCAAAACTACATAGAGTATATAATTGCTCTTAACTGAGCTTCCTTGTAGAAGATATTTGTTTATTTATGCAATCTAGCATCCATTTCTCCTTCTCTTCTTAAATATTTCACGTTTCCTTTGGATAAATTACCTCTCCCATGTTGTGAGCAACCTTGGTCAAAGGACTTTTAATTCTACGGGTGGGTAACCAAGGTAGGCTAATCAGAATCTCCCCAGACTTAATCGAGATGGAAAAGCAGTTGGAGCTGATTCATCCCAGTGGTTGTGCCCAGGCCAAACTGCCCATTAGTTCTTGCTGTCCACATTGGAGATATTCTGGGTTCTATCTTCTCAGCCTGGTTTATTCTTTAAGCTCCCTCATGTTCTTCCTGAAAATTTCCTTTCTGCTTGAGTTAGGCAGAATCAGTTTCTGCTGCTCACCAACAAAGAACACTGACCGATTCAGCAGTCAAGGTCATTCCACTCTTGATTTGTTTTCAGTCACATTTCCAAATTACATCTTTGTCCACTTTATTCATTCTTCTTCATTTGGGTTTTACTGCTTCTCATATGGGAAAAACGCCATGAGCCAAATAAGCACATTTCTTTTTATTAGTTGCCAAATAAATTCAGTTTTTAAAAGCTAAGTCTTGCCATGTTCAATCACTTTTCTGTAGCCCTTTCCACCTACAGCAAATATAAGCTGCCTGTTAAGATGTGTTTTAGCCATCTCTTTGCAAATCATGTAAATAATTTTGGAAAGAGAGTTTCATTCCTCATTGCCGAGATAATTTTCTCAGTTTAGACATGCTTTTATAGGAATCAGCTTTCCAAAATTGAGAAATCCATTTCTTGTGTTTCAGAAGAAAAACACAATAATGTGTATGTTTGCATGATGCATTCTCATTCTCAGAGACAAATGCAGTCTATCCTTACTGGTTTCTTCTTGGGGAAACTTGTATCTGCAGAAAGCTTTATTTTAGTTTGGGGTATAGACAGACGTTTAAAATCCAGGAACAAAGAAAAGAAGGACAATTGTATATCTCCTACAACTTTCACAGTGTATTCCAAGGGCCTGAACTCCATCATAGTGAAAGAGAAATGAACGTTATTTAGATGAAGGTTAAAAGATAGAAATGCTCTTCTGAGTGAAATGTCTATAGTAACTGAACTTTTGAGCCACAGAGGCCAGTCAGTACTTCACCAGGTACTCTCCAGAATCTTTGTAGGCTTTAAAATAAAAATGCCGTTAGAATGTCAAACTAGTATTTCTTCAAAGGAAAAGAAAACCCTTCTAGAATATTAAATGGGCTTTATAAAGGGAAGATTTTTGGCTAAAAGGAGATCAAATATTTTCTTTTGTCGAAGGCTGAGTTCATTATTCCAAGTGAAAAGATCATGGAATAGCTGCTTAAGCCGACAAAGGGACTGTGATAGCTTTAGTTAATGATAGTGCACAGCCAATTTTGTCTTCTGCCTTTGTGCTTGCTTTATGAGAGTTCTCAGCATTGGTTTTCTTTTGTACACTTCTTTCTTCGTGATTATAGAACTTGATTATTATGGGTTTGAAAACTGTAGAAGTTCTTCCCACATTACATCTACTTTGCGAGGCTGGATTACACATTGATGTTAAAAGAAGACAAATGAAACGGTAAGATGTACAATATGCATATATAAAGTAATTTTTTTCTATCTTAGTAAATGTTGGAAGAACAGGGATGAAGGATATTTGGAGAAAAATGTCTAGAGGAGTGTATTAGTTTCCTGGAACTGCCATAACAAAGCTCCACAAACTAAATGGTTTAAATAACAGAAATTTTAAAAAAATTTATTGAAGTATAATTGATTTATAACATTGTGTTAGTTTCTGGTGTTCAGCATAATGATTCAGTTACACACACACTCACACATATACTTTTTCATATTCTTTTTCATTATATGTTATTACAAGATCCTGAATGTAGTTTGCTGTGCTATACAGTAGGACCTTGTTATCTGTTTTATATATAGTAGTGTGTATCTGCTAGTCCCAAATTGCTAACTTGTAGGATTGCTGGGTCATTGATAACTATTTTTAATTTTTTAAGGAAACTCTACGCTGTGTTTTCCATAGTGGCTGCACCAAATTACATTTCTACCAATAGTGCTGGAGGGTTCCTTTTTCTCCACACCCTATAGAATTTATTGTTTGTAGAGTTTTTAATGATGGCCATTCTGATTGGTATGAGATGATACCTCATCATAGTTTTCGTTTGCATTTCTCTGATAATTAGTGATGTTGAGCATCTTTTCATGTGCCTCTTGATCATTTGTGTATCTTCTTTGGAGAAATGTCTATTTAGGCCTTCTGCCCATTTTTGATTGGTTTAAAGCAACAGAAATTTACTGTTTTATAGTTCTGGAGGCTATAGGTCTGAAGTCAAGGTATTAGCAAAGCTGGTTGTTTCCGAGGGCTGTGATGGAATGGTTTGTTCCAGGCCTCTCTCCTTAGCTTGCAGATGACCATCTTCTCCCTGCATTTTCACATGGCACTCTTCCAGTGTCTGTGTCTGTGTCTGTCTCCAGATTTCCCCTTTACATGAGGACACAGCATACTGGATTAGGGCCCACCCTAATGACCTCATTTTAACCTGATGACCTGTGCAAAGATCCCACCTCCAAATAAGGTCACATTCTGAAGTACTAGGTTAGGACTTGAGTATATAAATTTTGGGGGAACACAATTCAGCCCATGACGAGAAGTGATGGGATGCTTAAAAGGAAGAATACAAGTAAGTTTTTGCACAGGACAGGGAAGAAGATAGGTTCTTTTCCACATGCAATTTTTCATGAATCTAGTCAATAAGGGGCTTGTTGATGAATTTTCCTGAGGCCCTTTGACATTGCTTGTATTAAAAATTAGAAATGCTTTTCATCTCTCTCGATTTATACACTATAGAAATTTGTCACTATTTTTGTGTTAATTTGGCAATGATCATAGACTAGAAATAGGAAAGAGAGCATGTTAATTTCTTTTGTTAACTCAAGTCTTCAGTAAGAAGCAATTATCACACTGGTAGTCATGCAAACTACTGTACCTTTAAATAGTCTGCACCTACAGAGACTTCTCTTCCATTGACCTTTGTCCTTTTTGTTCATCTCATTTCAGTTTTTTTTTTGACATGGTTTAGTCAAGTGTTTTGGCTTGGCTTTGTTCTTCCTTCTAACCGTCTTGAGAATTATACAAATGTGGTTTCCTTAATGATGAAAGTAGAAAACCTTCTCTTTGTAGATGTTGCTTGTATATTTTTTGTCGGTGAGGTAAACAGTGAGTGAATAGCAGCTCTGATTAAAACTCAGGGGTAGGTGGATTCATTGCAACAGTTGCTGGGAAGACGGATGCAGAGAATGTCCCACTCACCTGCTGCATGGCTAGTAGTTCCCAGATGATCTGCACCAGGGGTGCTTCCTTGAGTTTTATTTCAGGGATATATGCCTGCTGCAAGTCCAGTCAGCTTTTTCCTTAACTAGATCATTGACTTAATTTGTAGTCCATTCATTATTTGTACAATAAATGTTCCTTTTTAAAACTTACTAAATGAGACTCACTTGTTTTTAAGATCATTTTAATAAAAAATATTTACTGAGTATTTACTGCAAGTTAGGCATTGTGCTAATGATGAGCAAAATACTGAATCTGCTTCTCAGGAATCTCACAGTTCAATAGGCGAGACAAACCCAAACACAGACAATGATACAAAATGTGATAAGGACTATAAGAGGGACAGGCAGGGAAGTTCAAAGGAGCAGACTCCTCATTAAAGTCTTGAATGATCAATTGTAATTTATCAGCTCTTGTTTGGAATGGGAGGGAATTAACAAGGGAAAGGCTTTCATGTGATGAGAACAGCACAGGCAAAAGCCCAGAAAAAAGAAGATGGATGTGCTGGAGAAGAAGAAAAAAAAACCCAGCAAGGCTGAGAACACCATAGAAAGCAGCAGATGGCCAGGGATCAGATCAGGAGGAGCCCCTCATGCATTGTTAGTTTAGAGACAGAAGACCTGAGTCTCTGCCTGGACTCTGTTTCTACGTAGTGCTGTGATCTTGGGTAAGTCACTGAAAAACATCTGGCCCTTAGCTTTCCAAACATGGCACAGAGGAGCAGAACCACTAGATCATGGTGTCTTGTGGGCCAGTTGGCTCCCTCCCAATACTTGGGAAGATCTCAAAACTGGGTGACACAACTTATGAGAGAGTGGAACACAGAAAAGACTGAGATTAAATTCCTTCTTTCTTATCAAAGTCTGACAGAATGGGGGTCTATGATATGGTGATTTATAATAAGAAATACATATTTGGTCTTTGTCTCCATTTCTGGCAGGGAATTCCTAAAACCTTTGGAATTTCTTAGTGATAAGAGCAATGAGAGCATCTTTGTTATAATACTTGGTCTTTTGTCCTCCATTCTTTACATAGCTCCAGAGCCACAAAGCGGAAAGGAGTGTCTTGCTTTTATAACAAGCCCCTTTAATCCACACTTGAGTTTATTAATGGAGTGATGTTTGTAAAACTTTTAAGGATGGGAGCTGCTTGCCAGTGGAACCAACCATGTGATCAGAAGGTTGGAACTTTTAATCCCACCCCTTGATCTCTGAGGAGGGGAGAGAGTCTGGAGGTTGAATCAGTCACCAATAGCCAATGATTTAGTCAATCATGCCTATGTAATGAAGCCTCCATAAAAACCCAAAAGGGTGGGGATTGGAGAGCTTCTGGGTTGGTGAACACATGGAAGTGCTTAGAAGGTGGTGTGCACTGAAGCGCAGGGAGTCACCCTGTTCTGTATCCAGGGGGCTGAGGCTGCCTCTGGTCCCATTCTCCACTCCACCACCATGCCTGCCTTGGATCTTGCTCCCTCCCCAGCATCTCTGCTAGTCTCACCGTTCTGCTCCGTATCTGAATATTTTACTGCTGACGCTTTGCTCTTGCTGCTGGATGTTCTTGTAACTTTACTTTCATATTCTTCTGTTCTCTTTATTTGCTATACAATTTTACTCTTCTGTAAGTTTTCTACTATGTTTTCTAGTTTTTCTGTGACCCTCTCCATGCACAAACTTCTTGAATCTCCTCTATATTGTCACCCCATCTGTTTTCACCATCTGCTGTCTTTAAGTACTTTGGATCCCTGCTCAAAGTGTCACTTTGTAGCGGCACACTCTTAATCAAGTTAACTTCTTGGAGCCTCAGTTTTCCTTTTAGTAAAAAAAAGATTTCACTTCCCTCACAGAACTTTTTGTAAGATTTAAATGATGTAATGTATCATTTAATGTAATGAAGTAATGTGAGATATAAAATACTTAAAAATTCCTGACACCTAAAATGATTAGTAAATGGTACCTACTGTTTTAATAATGTCAGTACAAACTGAATTTGTTACCCATTAGCAGCCACACTAAACTTCTTATCCATAGTTACAAAGTCAAATGCCTGCAGGGCTGAGGCAGAACCTAAATGAATAAAGTGGGTTGTGTTGGGAAGTGGCAGAGATGGTGCCAAATTGAAGAGCTCATTACCTGTCCAAAAGAATCAGCTGCTTCTCAACTCTGGCCAATTAATGTAAGCTCAGAACTGAGTTCTTTAAATTTTTTAGGAAATAGTGAACATGGATATTTTTATAAGTAATTTCTTGATGTAAAAATAATGTTGCTTAGTATTGGAAAATAGCATGTCAAGGTAAACAGGTCTTAGCAGCATTTGGCCTGCTGTCCACCGGTTTGAAACCTCTGCAGGATATATTTATTGAGCTGTGTTTGAGCACTTGGTTCCTTATTTATCAACAGGAAATCCTGTCTTTCACACATGATGTAGCTGACTTTCTAGTAAGAGTGTATTTGGAAGAAAACCTTTGTTGGAATAAAAATCCGTGGTGTTTCCTTTCTTCACAAAGTGTGACCTAACCACACCCAGGCATTTCAAAGACTGGCAGCTTTTTTAACTTTTTAGAAAAATCTTTTACTCTTTATCAACTTTTTTTGTCTAGATTATGTGAGTGTGATATTGAAAACCGGCTTGACTTAATTAGAAAGAAAAGTTGAAAAAGTTCGGGATAGTAGGATAGGAAGTTTAGAACAAGCATTTGACTGGATTTCATAGATCAATGAGTTAATACTTCTATCACTTGGCCATAAGATATCGGGCAATTATGAGACACCATTGATTGCAAGAGGCACCCTGACTTTAGAGATGTTGGTGGAGGGTCTTGCCTCGCTGTTGATGGCTGCTACCTGCTGGATCATATGAACCAAGGAGCAGAACGGCTTGCACAGCAGCTTAGACCTGCTGCAAAGGCTTCTCTCGTTCTGGACCTCACTCAAAACTAGCCACCCTTCAGGTCACCAAATAAACACCCTAGAGTAAGACCACCAATTAATATGTTGCCTCTAAAATCTATAAGCCCAGGAGGCACTGTGCTATAGGAAGAACCAGATGCCACAACTTACCCTTCAGCTTAAAAGGGCTATCGCAACATGCCCATACCAGGAGACCTCTAGACATTTCACTGAAGTGGAGGGCCTTTGAAGTTTAGTCATTTATTTTCCACTCCCCAACATAATAGGTCTAGAGCAGTGGCTACTGCTCCCTCACTAGAAGCAATCAGCATGTCACTGATGTAACTGACCAGTGTGGTACCCTGGGGAAGGAAAAAGTGATCAGGATACTTGTGAACTAAATTATGAGATGGAGCTGAGGAGGTGATGTACCCCTGAGGTAGGACAGTGAAGGAGTATTGCTGGATTTGTCAGCTGAAAGCAAACAGCTTCTGGTGGGATTTATGGACAGGGATGGAGAAAAAGGCATTTACTATTTCAATAACTACACATCAGGTACCAGGGAATGTGTTAATTTTCTCAAGCAATGAAACCACATCTGGTACAGCAGCTGCAATTGGAGTCAACACCTGGTTAAGTTTACGATAATCCACTGTCATTCTCCAAGATCCATCTGTCTTTTGCACACGCTAAATAGGAGAGTTGAATAGGGATATGGTGGAAATCACCACCCCTGCCTCTTTCAAGACCCTGATGGTGGCACTAATCTCTGCAATCTTTTTAGTAAAGTGGTATGTCTTTTAATTTTACTATTTTCCCAGATAGAAGCAGCTATAATGTATTCCATTTGGCCTTTCTCACTATTAATAGAACTCACTCCGTAGGTCAGGGAACCAATATGGGGATTTGGCCAATTGCTAAGTGTATCTATTCCAATTATGCATTCTGGAACTAGGGAAATTGCCACAAGAGGGGTTTGGGGAGCCACTGGACCCACTATGAGATGGATCTGAGCTAAGACTCCACTGACCACCTGATCTCCATAAGCCTCTACTCTGCCTGAACCACAGTGACGTTTTGGGTGGAGCACAGTGACATTTGGGGCCTCCTGGAATTTAGTGTCAGTTCAGAACTAGTGTCCAGAAATCTCTGAAAGCTTTGATTATCTCCTTTTTCCCAATGCACAGTTATCCTGGTGCAAAGCCATAAGTCCCTTGGGAGAGTCTGGGAGAAAGATTAACAATATAAAATTTCAGTAGTGTATTGGGGTCCTTCTTCAAGGAGACCTGGCCTCCCCTTCATTCAAAGTGTTCTGTAAACTGGCTCAAGTCTAGGATTTAATTGAGGCACAATGACTCTTTGTTTTTATGAGTTATACTTTTGTTCACTTAACCCTAGAAATTTTCTGCTTATACAGATTAAGAATTTAGTAGATTTTCTACCTGTTTACTTTTAGGAATACTACGATTAAGTAGCCAGCCTCACAGGTCTGCCAGATTCAAACTATTCTAAGTGGTGCTTTGACTCTGCTGTCCTTTATGGCAACCATGCCCACCTTGCCATTGGCGGTTAAATGCTGCCACTTGGCCCCTGTCACCCTGGGATCCAACTATCCCATGCATGTAGGTTTTCCAATAGAGTTCTCAGTACAGGGATAAGGTCTGGCTTACACTCTCACAAAGGGTGATCATGGAGTTCTTCAAGGATGCTGGGGTTTCTCTCACAAATTAAAAAGTATTAGTGAAAGGTGTGTCTTCTTAAACATCTCAGTGTGGCTGAGTATGTCTTAAATGACAAATCTACTCCAACTTTGCAATCTCTGTCTTTGAGTCTCTTCTTCTACGTTAAACCAAAGGAGGTTGGGCATTTCCAGTTTTCTCATGGTGGACCAACGTTGGTTCTATGTTTCAGTTCACCAGCCAAACAAATCATTAGAGCCCTTTCTTACTCTCTGAGCTGAAACATTAAATGCAGAACACATGCTTAGTGAGCCCATATCAATAAATTTGGCCTGATCCAACTTTATGTTCCCTCCCCAGTTATCCCACATTCTTAGTATCCATTCTCATACATGTGTTCTGGATTTTTCTTGTATAAATTAGAAAAGTCAAGTAGGTCTTTTGGAATTGACATTATCTTCTCATGGGTCACACTTTGAATCTCACTTTTAGGGGCTTGTTGGAACTTGAATCTTATAAGCCTAGAAACAAAGATGGGTTGTGAGAGTGGGCCCTGAGGAAACTCAGCATTATCTTACCTGGCAACTACATTAGGGGAGACCATGATCATTTCTTCAGGCAATGCAGGGTTAGTCCTGCACTGGAAAGGCTGATACCACTGTGAACGGACAGGCCATTACCACTGAGAGAGGAGTTGCCATTGAGGTGGGGAGGCCACTTTTGCAGGGACTAAGGAGACAAATTCTGCTGGAGGTGGGAAGATGTCTTCCACTGGCAAAAGAGACTCAGAATTAGGAGCTCCGTGTCCCCAGATTCATCAACGTCTTCCCCAATGTCCCCAACCCAACTTATAGGATCCCATTCTTTCCCAATCAATGCTCTCACTTTAACAGTAGACACCTCCAAGGCTGGTTTGATTTCCAGCAAATTTCAGCTCTGCAGCTACAGGAGATAAGGGTCTCCTTCAGGGCATACATAAGCTCTTAGGTCATTTATGCTTGAGATGGGAATTTGCCTCACGGAGCTCATCCTTTTCTTTTACCATTTTGTCCAACAATATTAGGAGCAACAAACCAACATCATTATATTCCATAGTTTTCCAGAAATATGTGTAACTATCATATGCAGAGCTTCTTGCTTGTTATAAATGGCCATTTAGGCTTACCCAATGCAGATATTTTGTGTATCTCCATAAACAGTTTGTGCTATGGAGTATCAGGGTCTGTTTACTACTGGAAATAGAGTTGTTAGGCTTTAAATCTAATCAGATTAGAGAGCCAATTCCAGAAATCTCAGAACAAATTCAGAAAACTCATCCTCAAATTCTGTTCCTTTAGAACTACTCTCAGTATCAAACTCTATATTAGTCAGGGTTTTCCAGAGAAACAGCATCATAGGAGATAGAAAGATAGATAAATAGATAGGTAGATAGATAGATAGATAGATAGACAGATATACAGAAAGAGGTTTGTTATGAAGGATTGGCTCATGCAATTAGAGAGACTGAGAAGTTCCATGATCCGCTGTCTGCAAGACGAAGGACCAGAAAAACCAGTGGTGTAATTCTAATCCATATCTGAAGACCTGAGAACCAAGGGAACCAATGGTATAATTCCTGGTCCAAGTTTGAAGGTCTGAGAAAGAGGAGTGTAGATGTCTGAGGGCAGGAGAGGATGGAAGTGCCAGCTCAAGCAAAGAGCAAGCTCACCCTTCTTTTGCCTTTCTGTTCTATTCGAGCTCTCAGTGGATTGGATGATGTCCACCTGCATTGGTGAGGGTAATATTCTGATTCGAATGCTAATCTCTTCCAGAGACACTCTCACAGACACACAGAGAAATAATGTTTTACTAGTAATCTGGGCATCCGTTAGCCCAGTCAAGTTGATACATAAAATTAACCATCATATCTGGTTTGATAGGAGTGTTATTTTGAGTGTGTAAGGGGGACCTGTGGTAGACAAGCCTAGTACAGGAAGGCAGAACCATATTCGTGAGGTTTTAAATTTCTCAAGCTGTCAAAGAGAAGCTGTTGGGACCAGTAAGGGGACTACTGAAGTAGTTTAGGTGGGAAATGACAGGTGGCTTGAATTAAGGTCACTGAAATGAGATTAGAAAGGAATGGTTGAGAGGGAGATTGCAGATACAGAGCTGATACAACTCCAGACAGTGACAGTTGCCTACACAATACCCATTTCCATTAACTTCCTTATAAATAGGTTCCAATTGTAGGGGCAAGGGTTTTGGCATTCTTATTTAAAAGCTGACATTTCCTTGGCTGCCTTGTACAAAGTAGTGTCAAGGAAAAGTTGAATGATCTTCAAGGAAAGTGTTTTTAAAAAGATGATAACCCAGTGGACATCCATAGTTGTTATCTACCTTCCCTATCCATCTTTCCTGCCCAGAACATGGGCATTACATTTGGGGGTGGGATAGCCCCCAGTACAAATATATAAATATAAAAACAGTCTTAGTTTAGACTGTAAGAGCAGGACAAAAGACATAAGCAGGGATAACAGCAGAAAGCCTGGGGGACCCTGGTGTCTTGACACCAGCCCAGGGGCACTCACTTTCAGGTATTTACTTAAGTAAATACTTAAAAAAATTACTTACTGGTTGAAATCACTGTTTTTTGGAGAGGGGAAATATTGTTTTCTGGTCCCTGATTCTTGCAGTTGAATGCAATTCTAAGTGATACAGTGGCTAGGGGAATGAGAGATGAGGCAAAGTAACTATATTTCACACACAGGTTCTAGAAGAAAACCATGCTATTAGGAAAGAAAAATTAATGATTTTAACGAAAAGTTATTAATTTATTCAACTATTATTTATTTGCTCCTACTATGTGCCAGGCATAATTCTAAGGACTCAGAATTGAATGATGAGGACAATGGACAATGTCTCTGGTCTCCTGTTGGTAGAGACAGACAATAAACAATGGCAAGAACCATTACAGAACCAGAGGGAAAGAGCTGATTGTAATAAGCACTTAACATAGAGTGATATTAAATAAAGAGTTACTGGACAGCTCCCATAATAGGGTGCTCAGGGGACAAGGTTGCATTGATGGATTTCTGGGCCATATCAGTGAAAGCTTTTAGAAACATGGATTTAGAGACTGGGAGAGGGATCTGGCTAAACACCTAGTTTCAGGAGTTTTCAACATGGATGACAGTAGGAAACAAAATATGGGTAGACAACAGTGAATAAAGAAACTTTAGGATATGTAAAAATGGAAAAAGATCTATCCGACATTAACAGAGGAATCTGGGAAGTGCTATGTTCTGCCTGAATACATGTATGAGACATTTTAGAAGGGGAAGCCATTAATGCTGCAGAGACATTAAAGGAGAGTCAAGGAAAGAGTACGGAATTTGGCAAATTTGCAGTCATCAATCATTAGTGACATTTAAGAGCTGTTTTAAAAATAAACATGTGGTAAAAAATGAAGACAGCAAACATGGACCAGTCTAAATTCATCCTTCTCCCCTCCCAGTACACACACAGACGTAGGCATGGTTCCTTTTTAAATGTTAGCACTGTTAATAACACACCTCTTCATTTGACAATGTTTAACTATTTCATTTAAACACCAACTCTGGCATTTTACAGTGGCCCATTGCGTTCCTGAGATCCTTTGATAATTGCTGAGAGAAAATAGCGCTTTGAGTCACTCAGTTGTGTAAGAGCAGTATGTTTTATGACTATTTCATCTCATAAAAAAGCTAAATTTTCCCTTACAGTTGGAAAAAGCTTTAGACTGTAGTAAACCTGGTCCGAGGCTCCAAGTTTATAGGTCCAATTTATTTCCTCTGTCAATTCAGGGACAACTCAATGTGAATTCTCTCACAGGGTGTGAAATCTTAGTTTGGTCAGGTGTTCATGTCTTTTCATGTAATTAAGCCATTATTTTCAAGTGGATTAAAGTGTTTAGAAGCTTTGAAAAATGTTAGTAAAAATAGCACTCTGCTGTATTTACATTGAGTCTTAATCCTAGTTGTTCAGAGTGTTTATCAATTGAAGATACAGCAAATATTAGCATTCCTACTTTGTAGCTAGAGGAATTATGTGATGCACTTGAAGTGATACTGAAAAGTCAAAAGTGGGAGATCCTGGAACAGCGCTTTTATCAATTTCATTGTCTATTAACACCTTTTCCTCTTTTTCATCTCTCTCATACAAATAAATCCATATAAGTATTTGAAGACATAATATTGATAGAAATAATACTGAAAAAGTGGTAGTTAAGTTCTTAATTATATTTGAAAGTGCTGTTTGAGAGTGGTAATTGTTGCTATGGGTTACTAATTTACTCAGTTACAGCCAATTACTGACTCTTTTTATAATACACGCTGTAACTTGCAGCTATATTTCACCAGGCTTCTTAAAACTCTATCAACTTAAACATATAATCTAAGTAGAAACAGTGTTTTGGCATTATATATACAACTTGGAGACAAGTCCCCATTCTCCTCTTTCAAGGAGACTTGTGTGTGTGTCTATCTATCTATTATTTATCAAAATTCTGCAGTTTCCACTAAGAGGGTAGATTGCTCATGTAATGGTCAATTCACCAGATGAAAACATAAAGGAGAACGCAGCTCATTCAGGTGTCTACTCTGACTCACTCACTGCCAGGCTCTACATAATTGGAGCTTCCCAGATTTTGTGCAATATGAAATTTTCTTAATGTAGAAGTCATGTACCCCATCTTGTTAGCTTAACAGATTTAAATACATGTGAGGCACCAACTGGTTGTGTGAAATGATGTTACTGCCCGTTATCAGTAGAGAACAATGTACACACCTTTACCAAATATTTAACTGTGAATAAAGAATCTATGGACACAAACAAGAGTAACTGTTCCCATCTAAGAAATAATATCATGATTTTGGGCTCATCTGAAGGAACTTGAATCTATAAGCTAACATCCACAACATAGACTGGTAGAGGAAGAGAGGTTTCCAGTGAGATGAGCAGAACTGCTTCAAGAAGAGCTAGAATGTAGATGACAGTGGGGCAAGGTAGACCTCAGGTATCCTTTCCCCCAAGTCCAGCTACATTCACTTAGAGATGACAGCGTGTGAAAAGACAAACTAAAAAGAGATAACCATGGGTCAAGATAAGACAGGTCCATGGGCCAGAAAGGGAACAGAATTAAACTATAGACAAATGCTCCGCCGGAGGCCTGCCAGGAGTCTGCATCTTTTGGATACAGAAAGAATGAAACTGCACAGAAGGTAGACTACTAGGTCCAGGGGTATCAACTGAAACTAGGGGTCTGATGGCTCTCTCTTATGAAGGAGGCTATAAAGAGTTGCTAATGACAGTTGCTATAGGCCTAGGCTGCACCAGATGCTTGGGGAGGCAGGAGGATCCAGATTAGCTTTAAGGAAGGATCTGAGCAAAGCTGTGCATTTATTAGAGCTCCTTAGAGCTCCAGGATAGGAGCTCTAAGCCTCTATTAAAAGTTTCTGAGCTGGTTTCCCCAAAAGACTGTGCAGATGGATTCACAAAACTGCTAGATAGGAAGCAGTAAGTAATTTGGAGAGAGGAAGAGTACTCACCTCTAAAAATGAGTCTGCAAACCCAAACTGCAAAACACATCAAGCCTCTAACTTAAACACAACTTGAAGAGAGGACTAATAAATTGGGATATTGTACTGATAAATTTATCCAGAACACAACAGAAAAACAAAGACTTGAAGGTATGAAAGCATAGCTAAGAGCAAAGGAGACCAGACTGATAGGCTCTAATTTATGTCTCATAGTTATCTAGAAGAATTTAAAAAGATGTGTAAAGGTAATCATTGAGAATTTTCTAGAATTGGAGAAAACTATCCAGGCTTAAATTGTTCTAACAGTAGAGTTGAGGTTATGAATTTAGTTAGACAGGAAACAGCTGAGTTCTTAAATTAAAAGTATACTCATACAATGAGTAGGATAAATAAAAAAACATTTATACTTAGAAATACATAGTAAAAGGAAAAACAATAATTTACAATTAGAAAATGTTGAGTACATGAAGTGAAAAGACAAATTACTTCCAAAGGTATGATAATTAAATGGACATTAGACTTCTGTCAGTTATAGCTACCAAAAGACAAGGGAGAGCAAAGTGTCATTCAAACCTGAAGGTAATAGAAGTCACTTTTTAGAAAAAGATTGTGTTATTTTGTCAGTCACAGATTTTTCTGAAAGAACTACTAAAGGATGGGCTTAAGTAAGGACAGAAATAAACCCAGAAAGATAAGGAGAGGGAGAGAAAGAAAGAGAGAGGGAGTGAGGGACACATATAATTTGGACTGGCTATTCTGGTCCTAAGAACCTATCTGTTTAAAAAAAAATCAGAATTATGCTACACAAGTGAATTTCCTTTGGGGTTATTATTCAGCTGCATTCAATTATAAATTAGCTATCAAAGAAAGAAAGCTCCCCATTATCTGCTAATTCAGAATGACTTTCAGAGAACTCCCAGAGCCTCAAGTAATTCCTCTTCCAACTCCTTAACTTTCCACTTCTGCAGTTAATTGGGAAGATCCATTTAAAAGCGGCTTGTTCACCAATTCTTTCTGATATTATCTGTCAAGATTGTATATGGAGGATGTTAAAAGATTAGCATTGAAATAACTGAAAAAAATGAAGGCACAATTCAGCCATGTTGACCCCTAGTTTACAGCTCTCAAAATTAAAAATAAGTAAAATTGGTGTGAAAGTAGAAACACACACACAGACACACACTGCACACAGAGGATGGAAGAGTGGAGCTGAGGGTTATGACAGGAAGGAGCTGATGGGTATTTCAAGTCAGGAGGACAAGTCTGCCAAGGAAGAGAGGAGGACAAGCAATTGATCCAGAGTCTAGTTAGGTCTAGTTATAGATCACAGATCTAGTGTCAGGAGAATGGGAAAAAGGCACTGGCTCCAGGCAAAACAGCTTTCAGACAACAAAGTGTGGGGATTAAACAAGCATTTGTTGAGTACCTCCTACGTCTGCCACCTGTTAGGTGCTCAGGAGGAATTCAGAGACAATGTAAGATAAAACCCATGGTCTCTAGAGGCAGTTAGTTTAGTGGGGAGACAGACATACATAATTTTACAAGGCATGCTAAAAGAGTGCTTGAGAAAGGTGCTAAGAGAGTAAGAGAAAGGAGAATTAGATTCTAATTAAGAGTAATTAGGAAAGTGTTTTAGAGGAGATGGGTTTAAATTGAATCTTGAAGGATGGGTAAGAATTTTATATCAGGCAATGGGGATGGGTAGTCTAAGCAAAGAGGTAAGAGACATGAGAAAAATAAAGCTTAAGAGCCACATGAAAGTATTCCCAGCTGGGTCTCCTTCCATTTACCTCCTTCTCAGGACAAGGATTCATCTCTTCCGGGCTTAAGAAAAGAGTAAATAGATATATCCGAACAGAGAGGGAAGAGAAGTGATAAGGGGGAAGACAGCTCTTGAAAGAATGGAGGCAAGCAGATATATAGACATAGGTACAGATATAATATTACTACTTTGTGTTTTAAGCATGTTTGTAGGTGGCATCATGTACATATCATTATGCAACATTTTTTTCACTCAAATTTCTTTTTGTGACCTCTATACCTAGATATAATGATTCAGTCGTTTTACCTTTCTACCTTACCATGTTTCTACTGATGCAGCTTTAGCTTCTATTCAATTAATTGTTCAGTATTACAATGTTATTTGCATTGTGGAAATATTCTCCTACCCATCTTCTTAAACACATATGCAAGAGTGTTTCTAGAGAATACGTCTGGAAAGGAATGACTGAGTCATGATGTATATATACTTCTAACTTTTTAGATATGGTCTTTTCATTTATTTCTTTATATACTCCCCCCATCCTATCTCCTGTCACTCACGTGGTAGGTACTTAATAGATATTCATAAATGTTAAAAGTGGAAGGAAGAGTGAAATTTACTGGGAACTGAGGGAAATGAGAGCTAAAAGGACAAGACAAAAAAAAAAAAAAGTGAGGAAGAAATGACTGGCTCTAGTTCATTGCCAGTCATTTGGCAACCAGGAACACTGGGGCTCAGTCTGTCAGGGAGCAGGCAGAGGAATGTTTGGAAAGGAGACTCTGTCTGGAGGCAGCCCTGCTCATCCTGGGAGCTCGGTGATTGCATTTAGGTCGGAGCCATGCTCAGCAGAGCGTGTGTGTTCACACCTGAGGGCTCGAGTCAAACCTGGCCTCTCCTCAACCTCTCTGCATCTCGACCTTTGGTTTAAAAAGTGAGGTGGCAATAAAGGTAATAATAATAACAATTACCTCTGGATATTGTGAAGATTTAATAAGACAAACTATGTGAAAACGCTCCATATATGTACTTTAGTTGTAACTATTTAACATATTTTTATTTCTATCCCATGCCTTTTCAGTTTCAGTCCCATAAACTGTTTCTCAGATGTCATACTACTAGTCTCCTTCACATAATGTTTGCACTCTTCCGAGTGCACTTTTAAATGCAGAACGCAGAACCGATAAATACACTCCAGGACTTGACCAACCATGTAGAGTGGGTCAAAACATCAATCTCCTAGTGTAGATACTGCATAATAGTAACGCATTGTAATATCAGGGCTATTTTGGCAGCCACTCCCAGTGTTGACTCTAGCTGGGTTTAAAAAAGAATCAGCTAAAATTCCCAAGTGTCTTTGGCACAACCTATTATTAGGCTGTGTCTTTGTTACATTATAGTTAGATAGTTTTTTTTTTTAACTCAATTGTAATACTTTATATTTGTCCCCATTAAATTTCATTTTATTCAGTCTGACCTTTCTTGAATTGTGATTCTGACTCTGTGATTCAATATACACATTATTCCTCTTTCCTAAAACAGACTCCTCTGGCTCACTTTATGTTTTGTCCACTTGGCGTAACGCATGCAAAGAGATGATTCATCTTGTTTTCCTCTTTCTTTTCACCTCATAGCCTTTCCTCTAGCTCTCCTCTCTACCTGGAATGTTCCTCCTTCAGATATCTCCATAGCCAACTTCCTTACTTCCTTCAAGTCTTCCTTAAGCCTTACCTACAATTCCACCTTCTTAATGAGGCCTTCCCTGAGCACCTTGTTTAACACTGAAAACCGCCCCCCTCATATTCTCCACCCCACCTCCATTTTATTTCATAGCATTTGAAACCATCTAACACACAATGTGTTTTATTTATTAATTATGATTACTGTGTGTCTATCCCCACGCTCCCTGAGGACAAGGATCTTTGTTTTGTTCACTAATAGATCCCAAGTTCCTAGAACAGTGCTGAACACATTGTGAGCAATCAATAAATCTTAGCTGGGTAAAATGAATATTTTTCAGGAGAGTACTGGTTGTGATAAATTAATGTAGAAGCTTCTTAAGTCATATTGATAGTGCAGATGCCTTCGGATTCCCACAATCCATGGATCATCAGTTTCACTTTTTACTATTTTGATAATTTGCTTGTTTTTTTCACAGACATTTTAGTGAGCAGCTGAGAAAGGCTGAATCAGGGAAATTTAGATGCCACTTTATACCAGATATGTCACATAGCCCTTAAATGTGATAAATCTCCAACCAAGTCACTGATAAAAATATTGATTAGAGAAGGCCAAAGATAGAGCCCTGAAGTACAGCTCCTGCAAACTCCCTCCAGTCATTTATCAACACTCTTTTGTGCAATGTCTCATCCGTTTGGTATTCACCTGATAGGGCCATCATTCATTCCATATTTCTCTCTGTGAGCCACAAGGATATGATGATTAAAGTTGGTAAATACTCTACTGGATTCCAGACCAATAACAATAACAGTAAATGCTTTACTGAGCACTAACTTCTGGGCACTGTGCTAAGTTTCTCACATACTGTACTTAATTCAATAGATTTATGTCACTTCTCTCCCTTTCTTATAATGAGCAAGATTATAAAACTAGTAAGTGAGGGGATAAATATTTAATCTTGGACAGTCTGACTCCAGAGTCTAATCAGACTCTATTATACTGGGTCTTTGATAGATATATTCTGTTTGTGGATGTCCCTGACTTACAACCCTAATTATTCTGACATCAAATATTTGTTGGAAAGTGTAGTATGTGCCAAGACATGTGTTAAAAAGGAAGGAAGCAAATATGAATATGATCTGAATCCCCCCTCTAAGGCCTAAAAAAGAAATTTAGAATTATGGAGTACTAAATAGATGAATCTAATGTCTATATTCTTCAGGTATTTTGTTGTTGTTTTTGAAAATCCAGGGAAGGCCCTCCCCTTTTGCCAATGAAACTTGATTCCAAAAACTTGTTGGTAACCAATAAGCACAAAAATCCAGGATAAATACACCTCTTATCAGAGGCTTCTAAAAAGCAGAAACTGAAGACCCTTTCTCGATGGTGCCTGCTTATTTACAGCTCTGCATAAATGCCAATTGTTTGAACCATGAGTAGCTGTGCTTAAACAGATACCCCTGACCTGCTGCCAATGTGCCGTCTTTGATCTTGTGAGTCTTTTACTAAGTTCTCATGCGATTTTATCTCACTGCCCCTTAACTGAAAGCAATTTTCATGTTTTATATTTAATCCTTTGGAGGCACTGAGCCAGGTGGTGAATTAATTACTTTTGTAGGTTGAGAAAAGATCCCAACTTCGTTGTTAAATTCAGCTAAATTTAGAAACTTTTTTCGAGGCTGTATTGATACCATGTAGGCTTTTATTTTTATTAAAAGTATGTTTAAAAGGCAGAGTAGTATGGTCTAATGGCTGATTCTCAATGTTTCGGTATAAGGATTGCTTTAGTTTAATCATGGGTAAAACTATGAAGGACTATTTTTGTTTGTAAACCAGTCTCTTTTTGAGGCAATGACAAATTTCCTTGGGGGTGCTATGCTATGAGGTCTTCATCATTAGAGGTAGAGGGGGAAATTCAGGTTAGAATTTACATGGAGTGTTACTTGAACACACACCAGAGGGGCTCCTGTGACCACAGCATTTCTCTGAGAGTAAGAGCTAGGTAGAGGGAGGAAAGAAATAGGTGAGAGGGATTAAGAGGTACTGTTATCCACCCTCCCGATTTGGTCCCCAACAAGGGTTCTTCTGCTCTGTTTGGCTTGGGCCAATAGAAGGAGACCGAGTTTGGTTCAGAAGCAAATGGAAGTTTTGTTCTTCGATCAGAGAAAGGAGAGGAGTGAGCTTGGGCTCTAGAGCACACACTCTTCCCGACAGGCTGGGGGCAGGGCTGCCTTAGAGGGTTCTGGCTGCGGAGGGCGGGGCACAGTTCCCACGGGTCAGCGCAGCTGTGCTGATTGAAGTGCCAGGTGCAGCATCTCTGCACGTGGCCCGCCGTAACTGAAGTGGGGGAGTGGTAGGGGGGATGGGATGAAGGTGGTCAAAAGGTACAAACTTCTAGTTATAAGATAAATAAGTACTTGGGATATAATGTACAATATGATAAATATAATTAACACTGCGATATGTTGTATAGGAAAGCTGTTAAGAGAGTAGATCCTAAGAGTTGTCATCACAGGAAAAAATTTTTTCTCTTTCATATTGTATCTATACGAGATGGATGTTCACTAAACTTACTGTGGTCATCATTTAGTGACGTATGTAAGTTAAATCATTATGCTATATACCTTAAACTCATACAGTGCTGAATGTCAATTATATCTTGATAAAACTGGAAAAAAAAAAAGAGGCAGCGCGAGAGAGAGAGGGGTGGAAGAATTAAGAGATCTCTGGACTTGAATTCAGAACACAACTGTGCTAAATCTTGTTTCCAGCACAAACTTGAAATGTTACCTTGGCCAAGCCCCTTAATATCACTGAATCTCAGTCTCTTTGCTTGTAAAATGGGGATAATGATATTTTCTCATAGGATCCACTGAAATAAAGTTAATAAATTATTTATAATGTAATAGGCACTTTAAAAATGCTGTGGATATTTGGGTCTGTGACATAAAATACATGACAAATTCTTGATGCACTGAACATGATCACTGCAGCTGGAGACGGTACGAACATAACTATCCTCCTTCACAAATGGAGAAACTGTATTTTAAATGACCTGAAACTCATCATTTAGAAAGAGGCAGAGAACCCTGTCTTCTGACAAATATCCTCCCTACAAGTTCCTGTTCAATAGCAAGCAATGTAGTAATAGAAGGAAAAGCCTTTCTTAAATCAAGCAGAATACATCTTCCTTGAGTGACTGAGTGCAAACCTTGACTATGTAAGCATTTTCAGAAGAAGGTCATTGTCTATGGAATTAATTTTCATTCTTGGCTCAACAATGCCTGCTGGCCGTCAGAATTTGGCGAAAATCCCATCTGTTTAGTTAGGGACTGGCCTGATTGATGGAGAAGGATTGACAGGAGTTAGAGGATAAATCCTTGCATCTAGGAATAAATTATTTAAGTGTCTTTTAGTTCTGAGTAGAAACTAGGGCTCTGTCTAGACACATAATATGAAGTAGAAAATGAAAGCCTTCATCTGAATATAGCTAAATAATCAAATAAACACATAATAGATGCTCAATGAACTTTGTTAATTTTGTGAATTAAGAAAATCTGTTTTCATTTTTGAATTATCCAAATAGTTCTCACTTAATACATGGAAGTCCAATCACACTATGTATTACAATTTTATCTTCTTACTTCTCTGTGATTTTTTTTCACTCAATCTTCACAAGCCTTGTTTTGTGTAGTTTTTATTCTAAAAGTAATTTATATATAACATTTAGAGCAAACCTAAATTTTTGGACTATCCACACTACACTCCTTGAGACACTAAAACAAACTATTCCCCATTATCCCAAACTCACCCTCCAAGAATTGCTAGAGTGTGTTTTGAGATCATTAGGCCATATGTGAATGCACTTCATGTCTCACATTGCTAATGCATTTCATATCTCTTTCATGAATTACTATTAGAAAGTGATTCCAGGGTGCAGACCTAGTACTGAGAGCAAATTCTAGTGTTTAAGGCCAAGAAAGCGGAGTTCCACTTACAATATAGCATAAAAGAAGCCACGTTTTAGATGATAAATGTTTCAAAATTAAAAAAGAAACAGTAACCATTTGAAAAATGGATAAAACTACTTGATTTTAAAGAAAGCCTTCAATACATATGATTAAGTTTGACAATTTGAGTTTCATTTCCACCAAAAACCTGAGACAACTGTAGTAAATTATGCTGTATTTGGCCTTCTCTTTTTAACATGTCAACCTCATATACCAAAAATTAATTGACAGATTAAGTACAGTACAATTTTCTTTAACAAGTATTTATTGGTGAATTGTAAAAGTAAGGAATCTTGCAAAGTATTAAAGGAAAAAGCAATGACATCGATCCTGCCTTAACAGGAGCTGTCAAGTCTTATAGGGAAAATTAGAAATGAAGAAAAATAATTTAAATATGAGGCAAAATGTGGTAAGAATACAAATAAAGTATTATTGAGGCTAAAGGGAGGTGAGATTTTTTTTTCTCTGACGGGGGAAGGAGGGAGGAGGACATGAAAGAACTCGATAGGAGAGTTGTCCTTTTTGCTGGCCCACCAAGAGTGGTAGAACAGGAAGGGGTCTCATGAGCCTGCCATTACCAGCGTGCTGCTCGCCCCCGCATCAGTCACAGCTAACCTCGCTCCTTTTCCATGGAGGCCAGACTTCCTTGTCTTTCCCCAAACCTTCCCATGCTCTGCCATGCCTCTGTGCTTTGGCACAGGATTGTTTCTTTTCTTGGAATATCTCTTCTCTCTGTTATTTCATGTAAATGCTCACTCTTCCTTCAAAACCATCTAGAGAGTACTCTGCTTTCTCTTTCTCTAGTCTCCCAAAGTTTGTCACTGCTTCCTCTGTGCCTTTATAAATTCTGTACCTCTCTATTATAAGAGTCATTACTTTGTTTTGCCATCAATTTGCTCATCTTTATTGGGAGTATCAAGAAATGTGACTTATCTTTATAAAACGATTACTTATCATAATACTTGGCACTGAGAAAATAACACATGCTAGTAGAAACAATGAATGAGAGAATGAGTAAAGTTTGTTTTGTGTGCTTTCTCATTCTGGTGTGAATTTGCATTTCCCAGATGACTAATGATGTTGAGCATCTTTGCTTGTGCCTACTGGACATTTATAGGTCTCTTTTTGGTGAAGTGTCTGTTCAAATTTTGTCAATTACAAAATTTTTGTTTAAGTGGGTTGTATGAGTTATCCATATTTTTCCAGTTTCTTGGGATTTTGACTTAGTTATAGCAATTGATTAAATTGCACGTGTGGTCACTTCCTTACTTCCCAAGGGTGGCAGACTGCAAAATATGGCCCCAAATTTCTCCTATCCTAGGAAGTGACATTGCCACTTATCCAATCAAGAAAGAGGTAGTCTACTTCTCCACCTCCTTGAATTTGAGCTGGCCTTGTGATGAGTTTTGGCCAACAGAATGTAGCAAAACTGGTACCGAGTGACCGGCAAGCCAAGGCATCAAGAGGCCTCGCTTCTTCCAATTTTACCTTTTGAATTCAGCTGCCATGTGAAGATGCCAAACCTTCGAAGCAGCCCAGTTCTGCTTCCTAGAGGATGGAGAGAGAGTCAGCCATCCTAGCTGAGAATGCCAGAAGACTCTCCCAGTCTAATCACAGAATTGTCATAAATATTATCATAATACTTGGCACTGAGAAAATAACACATGCTAGTAGAAACAGATACGTAATGGAAACACATCCCTATCTTCTGACTAGTGTTGTTTGAATGACCTATAACACAAAGTATGCCTGGAGAAGAAGAAACACAATTTTATGATTTTAAGTAGTAAACAGATGACACTAAGGAGCTATATTCTAACCTTATAATAAAGTGGCATTTGGGAAGTTCTCTGGTGAAAAAGAGTGAAGGAATTAACAACTTGGACCACATATATAGTGGTACAAAAATATAGTATTTTTGGAAACAGTCCCAAATATTATTACAACACAAAAGTATGCACATAGGTGCCAAATAAAGCAAACATTTCAAAGCCTGTAACGTTTTAACAAATGTTAATCCTCTTTTGTACGGTCTAGAAAACTTATTACGTAGATGTGCACACAATGTAAATAAGTATGATAGCCTTGGGAGAAGAAAAGTTTTGAGAGAGTTATGTGTAGAGTAGACCCTCAAATATCTGCTGATTGGATGAGCTGTTATTTTTCTATGTGCCCTTCTTCTACTTGCTAAGCACTATCACATATTTCAAAAGTAGAGAAATGTTACTAAAAATATGTTTAGGCAAATGTGCAGCACTACCAAGCTACCATATATTTAAAACCTTTATCCAGGCAAATGGTCCCCTATGAGTTAGTGGTTAGATCATATACGTATTCCAAAAGGCATCTGTGGAAATTCATTTAGCACCAAATTATATTTCCCACCTACTAGACAATTAGAACATAGTGCATGTGAGAAGGACAGGGGAAGAAATTATCTATCAAGAATATCTCAAGGCAGTTGGCAAATGTCCAGATTTTGGAGGAACCTAGTTGGCGCCCTGTTCTAACTATTGCAAAAGCAATTTTCTTTCTGAAATGAAAAATTAATATAACGTTCCTGAAGGGAAACATTTAATAATAATCAAGTCAGGGCATAAGGCACTTGATTCCCTTCTGTGACCTTAGTCCTAATGTATTAGTAACCCTGCGGCTCTCCTCTTAACTAGATTGTGGTTCAGAGACCAAATTACTGAGCCATGAAGTTCTCATACTCTCTTTGCCCCCATTTCATATGATAATCAGTGTTGAGCTGCTGGATATTGCTAAAGTGAATAATAAATTCTTTCTCCCAATTTCTTAAATAAGACTGCAGTCAATAACATTACTGCATACTAAAAGGAAGAAATTATTTTAATGAGTTATGTAAAGATAAAATTCTAGCTAATATATTTCAAAATATTTAAGCCATCATAATTAATTAGATACCTAAAATAGAGATAGAGAATATGTATTACCATGTCATAAGAATATTGGTTTGCAATAAAATCCAATACCAATAGCAAAGGGAAAATTATGGTGATAAGTCAGAAAATTTGATTCCATTGTTATAAAACCATTAATAGAAACAGCACTTAATAAAACGTAACACACTACATAGCACTTAATAGAAAAGTAGATATATTTAAACAGGAGATATCTTAACAACTGTAATTTTTTCCTTAATTTGTTGCATCCTGGTTCTATGAAACTTCATACACTTAGCACAATTGTGGAATCTTGAAATCATCTTTTCCAACTTTCTGCCTATGAAGGAATCTCTTCCACAGCATTCCTGCCAAGCACTTTTCTGGTATAAAATATTTTCACAGACATAGAACTCATAAGGAATCTGCTTCCTTATATTACAAGATACTTCAATGTTTGACAATGTAAATTTGCACCAAATTTTCCTACCAGGAGTCCTGGTTCTGCCTGACAGCAGACCCCTCTTACACAACATAGCCCTTCACATATTTGTCAGCAAGTATTATGGAATAAGGAGATTTGTTTTAGCAAGATCATTCTGGCTGCAGGGTGGAATAAACTAAAAGGAAATAAAGCTGATGGAAATTGGTGAAAGAGACTAGACTGACAAGTTATAAGAAAGACTTCACATTCCCAGGGAATTCAGTTTATACTACTGGGAATTTTATATACTGGAATTAATTTTATATAATTAAACTGGCTAACCATCTTGAAAAATGATTTAAAAATTACCTTCCTACTACAGACAAAACACACCAAAATGAACTGGAGATAAATTAAAGATGTAAACATAAAAAGGAAACCATTAATATATTAGAAAATGTATTATGGGACAATTGAAAATATTCTCAGGATGGGAAAGCCTTTTCCTAGCATTGTATCAAAATAAAAAATTCATCTAAGAAAAGATTTTAAAATCTAATCATTTAGCAAGTATGAATGTCAGATTACAAACTTGAGTATATAGTCAATAAGACTTTGTTTTCTCTAATTTCAATCTTCTAGCAGATTGTCAGGAAATTCCAGCCTTGTTCTAGTTGGTGCTCTCTTCTCTTCCTCTAGGCTGCATGAAATCAGGGAGGCTTACAGCTAGAAAATTAGGCCCACTGGAGGTGGAGTGGGGAGGGATGACAGGGTGCAAATGTCGGTGCTTTTAATATCCAGGACAAATTCTCAATAGCCAAGTCCATGGTTGGCCCTTAAAGTCAGGTAGCTCTCTGTAGCTTTTGTGCCGCAAGAGGAATTGTGGAACCAGTCACCTCTGCCTGGATGTATGATGCAACTTTTTCTGGGATCTTGCCACCTCCCCAGTGCCCTGGCAGAGGCAGCTCTAAAACTGGAAGTCTTGTCTCTTCTAAAAAGCTCTTTATAGTGGTGAGGAGACCCCACTAATTCCTATGTCTCCACTCTGCTTCTCCTCTCCCACCTGTCCTCCCTCATCTTCTGTTATATTGGACTTTGATAGTACATTTCATAATAGCGGACAATTATACATCTATAATTGAAAAATACACTAGCCCTTGACATAAAAATTCCACTTTTGGGAATTTATAATAAAACAATATGATAAATTAATAAAGATGTCAACATATTAATGCTCATTTAAACATTGTTTAAAGGAGGATACACCACAAAAAAGATAAACAATTATTCAAATAATTTTTACCATAGCCACTCACCAGAAGTGTTGAGCAATTAAAAAAGATATAGATACATATATATGCTTTTATATAGAGACTTGAGCCATACTATAAAAGTAACTGAAAAAAGTAGCTTACATTTTTGTAGACAAAGTAGTAAAAAATAGTTGAAATTTACTGCACATACACATCTATCATCTATATCTATCTATACCTATGTATGAATGCAAATTTAGAAAGAAGCACCCCAAAATGTTATCTCCAGATAGGTAGAATTCTGTAGTTATCTCCAGAAGGTAGAATTCTGGGTCATTTTTTTCTTTCTAAATTCCTGAATTGATGAAATTTTTTCTGATTCCTAAAGTTATTTCCACCAAGATGGGGAAGAGGGAGAACTCAGGTGAAGAATTCTCATCAAAGGAATAATTAAGATACCAAAATCCCCACATCCTGAGAAAAAAAATCTAAAAGCTGTTTAGCTCATTTTTTCCCTCCCTTAGAAGATGGCATCTTGAGAAAATCTAATGGGGACAGTAGCACATTTAGTCTCCAGGACTTTCCCATAAGTCTCTCTATTCCCTTTAGTTTTACACAAATATGTTTGCAAGTTCTGGATTTCACTTTGATTTACCCTTGAATGCTGCAATAATGGTACCCCAACTCTGAAGTAAGGAGGGATTATGATAAAGGTATCTCATGTTTATAGCTAAGCATCCTCCCATGACAGTCCTTAGACCACAGTTGGCAACAGGAAAGAAAAGAGAGCCAATACCATGCACAAGAACCTGGGGCAAAGCCTAGTGTTGTGGTAGCTAGAGGAGAAATATTCAAGAGACTGCTGAGCAATGCCAAGTTCTACAAAAATTTAAAGGCACGAAGACTAAATCTAGATAGTTGGATTAGGGAACTACAGATCAGTCGTCACTTTCAAGGGTACATGTATAAGAAAAATGTCAGGAGTCTGTTACAAAAGGATGCTGAGACATTGTGATAGGAACCAAGACAATGGGTAAGAGTGTGCTAAGAAACTTGTAAAGTATAATTTAAGTGAGAAGTGGTGGGAAGAGAAGGACTTGAAAAGACAGAAAGAAAAGAAACTCTAAGCATTTAAAAAGTGAAGAGAGAGGAAGATTTATTACAATGATGTATTACAATGGAAGTAAATAATTAAAGGAGAATAGTCCTGGAGGATGTAGAACTGACTAGGATCTAAAATGAAACATGAAGACGTAAATCACCTAAACATCCAGATTTTGATTCTTAGGTCCACCATGGGCCCTGAGATTCTGCATTTTGAACAAGCTCCCAGGTGATGCAGATGCTTCTGTTCTTCAGCCACGCCTAGAGAAGCAAGGAGCCCAGACACAGCAAAAGGAAAGGAGACACCTCTTTCTCTGAGACTAGATTAACGAAAGAGACATGATAAGTGAGGGAATCAAATGCAAGGAGAGGACAGATGAGGGAGTTTATGCTAAGCGACTTTTTGCTCCTCTGTAAAATAGAAGTGAGCTCATTTATTGAGAATCAGGGAGCGTGGAGAAACAAAGGCTTGAAAACAGTGGGGAAGTTTCAGATGAACTGTTGGAAGATGCTTATTAGGAGATCAAGAAGAGATGAACTGCTTCTTTCGGTGAGGTGCATTAATAACATAATTAAACTGTAAAATGAAGTGTGGGCTTTAGGAAAAGGAAGCAAAGATGACTTTCCCCAATTAAAATTAATGAGATAAATTTCACCTGTGGTGGCCACAACGTGCTTGCTAACGACTGCCTTAAGAGGCTCAGGAATGCAGTTCACCCAACACCTACATGGTTGAAACAGCCTACCCCCAATTTAACTCACTTGTCTAAACTTTTTCGACTCACCCAAGGTTGGGCAAGTGAATAACATAAAAAATATAGCCTCTAGCTGTAATCAGGCTGCCGAGAAATAACAACAATAACAAAATATGAAAAAAATGAGAACTTCCAGATTGTTATATATATGGACAAAAAGCAGTTTTCAACTTATCCAAGTGAATTTTCCCACAAGCAATTATCTTTGTTGGCATCTACCCAGGACTTGAGGTCAACATTAATCCTTTGGCAGCAAATGGCATGGGAATCTTTAATGACCTGAAGTTTTCCTGTGTCAGCTCGGCCCCACTGCACCTCATCTCAAAAGCCACTTCCCTGTCATCATTTGCCCAGCTCTCCAGTGTTCTAAATCAAGGACTCAACCTCGATGTCGCCTTGGAGTCTGGTTCTAAGTATGAAATGAACACTGTTAGAATATGAACCTCCCCTATGCGTTATTCTGTTCATTAAAAATGGAATAGCAAATGGAGAAAATAAATTGCAAGGAGTCCCTTAGCTACCCTCAATATTCACAACGTTCGGAGTTGGCTTTTGAAATGGAAAAGGCGAATGTGGAAGAGCTGAAAATGAACAGAATCACGGCCTCTTGGTTTCCCCTGTCCTGTTCTAGCAGCAGCTGCAGCTTCCCAATCCCAATAATTTTACGGTACGATCACTCCCTCATTATTAGTAATTTTATGCACTGTCAACTTCCCTGCTTTTCCTTGCTCTTCTCTACCAGACTCATTCCCAAAACACATCTGCCATATTCCTCACCAGGCCTTCTCTGAGCCATTTTCCTCTTCACTAAATTATCCCAGTGATTCCTTCATATCGTTTACCATCTCTCTGTTTTATGGTTACTCATATATCTTATCTCCTATATTAAACCATTAGCTTCCCAAGAAAAGAATTCCTAGCTTACTTTGTTTCATATCCTCCATAACATCTAATTGCATTTTTAAAGTTTTTATCTGTGTGACTTGTTTATAAGAAGGAAATCCAATTAGAGACTGACATGAAGCTGAAGTAAACGGTAATTCTAAAAACATTTTTCCATTTCAATTCTGGACTTCTGTAAGCATAGTCAAGGATACCACCTCAGTTTTCTCTATATTCATCCATATTTTTACTCCTAATTGAACGCAGAGTATGTGGTATGCATTCCAAAAACATTTGCAAGGGCGCTAATCAGACCTACGTAATACACTTTTGATGAGTTAGACTCTGCACCCGTAAAGCACAATGAAACATATACATTTTACAGCAACAATTTTCTCACATTCTCAAATTGCAGAAAGCAGAGATGAAGGGAAATGTTGTAAAATTAAGGACAATAAAAACACGCAGGAAAAAAATCACCCAGGTTTTTACAGTCCTCTCTCTATTCAGCAAAAATGTTCAATGCATTTCAATGAATGTAGTAAATACCATTTTCAATTTTACATATATCATATGGAAAATTATTTTTTTAATGTGGAATTGACAGGACCATTTGGGGTGAGGCAATACTAATCTCATTTGCTGGGAAGTTCTGGAATAATTCATATAATCTATTAATCTATTATCAGCAGCTTTCCAGACCCAGTAAAAATTTCAAAACCCCAGACTTCTCACTTTGTATAGTATCATCTTACACTAATATATCAGTAGTGGTATGTCATTTTTTCATCCCAACTTCAAATATTGGTATGTAATCTCAAAAATTTTGCCCTGCTCTTTGTACATCAGTTCTAGTTTCTTGCCAACAACTATAAGGGTTTTCTTCAATGAATCAAAATACTACTGCTTTATAATAAGCAACATTTAAATTAAACTGAAACACAGTATAGCCCCTTTCCTTGAGACACAAAAGTTTATAAATGTATAATTGGCATGACATTTTCCAAATAGAACACACTAGATAAGGTTCACAAGGTGCAATTTTTAACATATGGCATGTTTCTCCTAAAGTGTTTTTAAAGTAACTTCTCTGACAGGGATAAAAGTAGCCCCTAATAATTATCTGTTAAATGTCCCAAATTAGAAGATTTGTCTTACACTATATAATGAATAGAATCAAGGCTGACTTTTTTATGAGACAGTGAAAAATGGCAATATCAGAGTAACTTAAAAATATGTTCTGTCTTCAACTACAAAGCCAAAAGACTATTTGCTGATTTCTGATGCTTATGTGGACTATAATGTATAAAATTTTGAATCTTCAAGTGTGATGTTCTCATTGCTCTACTGAAAAGCATTATACACACCTTAGAGGAGGAAAAAACCCAAATGATTTAAAATACTACCTTCCTCTACTGTTTTCAATCATTTAGTCTAAGTTAACATGGTATGATTAGGGAAGTTAGTCTAAGACTGTGGTAACAAAAAAAGATTGTTATGAGCCAACTCTAACTGAAATATTTTAATTATTACTTGTATAAAGTCAACATGTGAGTTTTAAAAAGTAATCTGCAATAGCAGTATTAACTACTTTAGCAGAAAGCATTGGAGGAGGGGTGGACAGAATTCGTCTTCCTCAAATTACTTTCTGATCTGTAACCATCATGGAGACTTTGAATTGAGAACAGTCACATAATCTACGTCTTTGCCAAAAGCATTACGTCAGCCTGCCTCTGTCTACATAGGTAAATCTTATGCTTGGGGACATTAAGAAAATTATCAATTAAGATCACTGTCTTGAAACAATAGGCAAATTTGATCATCCTCTGTAGCAATTGTAAACAGCAATTCAAAATGCCATAGCAAGAATCTGATCTTTTTATTTCTCATCCCCAACCATACCCTGGAAAGAGATTTCAAAATGGAAATCTATTTTTGTTTGCACAGCCTGCACAGGCATTTGCTCCCACAGATGTTCCACATTTACACTCAGGAAAGAAGAATGTTTGAAATCCACCTCCATAATCTACAAAATGATGATGACACTAAAGAGCATTACCTTCCTCGAAGGGGGCTTTATTAAATGGGTCCAGATAGTCATCCTCTGTGACCACTGGGACTATCTGGCCCAGAATCGTCTTTTAGTGGACCTCCTCAAAAGTTCTCTCACCTCTACTCCTCTAGGACAAAAGCATTCTGCTCGGTGTCAGAAAAGTGCTAATCGTATGAAGACATTTTCTGGCTATTCATTAAAGGAGGTTTGTTAATGATGGTCTTAAAGAGGCTTATGCATCAATTAAAAGGTAAATTAAGTTATTTTACTGACAGCTTATATACCCCAAAATGATTGCTCTTTTTGAAACAGTAATGTTCAGTCATGATAAAATGGTTTCTAACTGCATAGTCACTTTATTGTTTAGTACTTAGTGGAGAAAAAAAGTTAATTGAAAATATGAAAAATGTTGAGTAAAGAATTATAGTAATATACCCAATAATGTTGACTCCAGTCCCTTCTACAACTAGAATTTGCTGAAACACCTAGCAATTATTTATACATAGTAAAAAATTGTTGGGTTGGCTAATCAATAAAACATTCACTTCTAGAAGCATTTTTTAAACTCCAAGCAAAAAACAAAACGGCTGTGAACATAACTGTGCTGAATTTTATTTCTAATGAATACACATATCCCATTAAGTATTTAACTCTAAACTTTATGGACTCTAACACTATCACCAGAATCAAAATCAGCGTTTTTCTACATGTGGGCCCCTGCAGAGGGGAAGACCACCTTTCCTTCCCTGAAAGTATCACCGTGTCTTAAAAGACTCAAACTCCACCTTGTTCATTAACACGCTTACCAACTAAGCCATAACTAGATGAGCAGTGAATTTAAACTATTCCCAATAAACAGTAATATGTAAGAGAACCTAAATGGTAAATTTAATGCATCTGTTTCTGTGAAATAAATTTCAAATGATTTGGTTTATATTAAATATTGTGATTCACCACATACAGCATCTCCGTAGTATCATATTTTTCTTTACTGTCACTCTCAACACCAGTCTTGCTCTAGTATATTATTTTTTCTTGAAAAAGAAAAAAAAAGCACAAGTCTTATCTTACCTTATGATGATCACTATTAGAACTTTGTAGACCTAAATTACATGTTTCAGTTAACAAAGGGAAAAATTCTCTTAGCTTTCCAAACAGGATAGCTGTATTCCACTAGAATAAAAAATGACATGTTAAAGTCAATTTATAGGAAATTTGAATAAAGCTTTGAAAAAATTCTAGAAAGAAAAGTTGTTATTATTTAAGGTTTTTTTTTTTTAAATTGGTAGCTTTGCAATGATGTTTATTGTTATTTTTTACACTCCCTCAGTAGGGGAGCACTGTTACATTTTATAAAAGCATCAGGGTTGTGGGTGTTTATGTGTTTTATCAAGAGCGAGTTAGTAACCCATCACTTCAACCATCTAAACACTCTCATTAAAATTCTTCTGTTGCCTCCTCTCTTCTTTACTGTCAATCCCTCATCTACAGCTGCAAATTAGAACATAAGGATATGCCCAGATTACTTATTCTATTATTCCTTTCCTCTATTACATCTACTCCTGAGAACACTCTGCACGCTCTCAAATATTGCTAGAATATTTCTAAAACTTCTCTCTCCCCAATTTCAGTTCTACCACAAAATCTCCAACTCTTCCTCCTTTACAGTTCTTATGACCTCCAACTATGAGGTCACAAGTTAAGAAGCTGCACACCTCACTCCAGCAAGAATTTGTTATTGTCCCTCTACCACAGATTCTAAACCTCTTTAAGGAAAGAAGCTACAGATTTATCATTATTATTATTTCTCAAGAACTCTTTAAATTGTTTCTCAGGAAGAAAGAATTTGAGAGTACTTTTAAGAAAAAAGTTGAGACTAATTTTGGGAATCCATGTTCCAAGGAGAGTCTCAGGTTCACTCTACATGAAGTACCTAAACTGCAGGAGGTACCGTGTGTGTGAGTGTGTGTGTCTGTATGTGTGCATGCATGTGTGTGTGTGTGTGTAGCGGGGCAGGGGACAGGACAGTAAGGGGACTGATGAAGGAGAAGGGAAGGAAGGGAGAGGATATGGTGTGAAATAACTGTAATGGTAAAGGAATGAAGACAGTATCTGTTTCCAGACAAGAACCTTCTTGAAAGTGATTAAATCATATGAAAGTGAGCAATGTAGAAGATATTGCCTAAGTCAGGAGTTCAGATGTGATGATGAAGAGCCTTTTACTACCAGATTCCAACTGGCACACTTTGGTCAAAGTACATATACTCTGAAAGAGTCACTTGTTCTCTGCATATTTTATGTCTATTTCTTACCCTTTTCTCGCACTTCAGTGATGCCTATTTTAGGATTTGAGTTCTGCAAGGACAAGAAATACATCTGTTATGCTTTCTTGGCATGGCACCTAGCCCAGTAAATGGGAGTGTTAAATAAATATTAGTGGAAGAGGGTAAAATGGAGGAGAAACAGTAAAGATTGGTTAATCTCAATTTTTGATCCATTCTTTATCCTGTTAAACTTCTTTTGTGAGACTAGGTGTAAACACTAGTTTATCTTATGTAAAATCCTGAAACTCATTCAATATACACAAGAATGTTACGAGTCTTTTCTTTTTCCTAGATACTGCATGATGGCATTGAAGGACTGATACTTAGGTGAACCCCTTACCTTGTAGAAAATCCCTTACCTGAATGACTTTGACAAGCTGAAAAATATATAATGAAGTTCCCAGGGGATGAATGAAGGATAATTCACTTCATGAAGAAAAAATAATCTGCAAAAGAAAATGCAGAAAAGTTAGTTATCCAAAGATATCCACTAAAAATGATTGTTTCACCAAAGGAAGAGATAAAATCAGCATCCTGGGACAATAAAAATCTTCTATTCCAGTTCTTATTATCTATACATAAAAAAGTGGGATGCAGTTTAGTTCAATGACTTATTCAACTCAAAACAGCTAGTGAATTGGAAAGCAGGAAGTAGATACTAAATCTCCTGACTCCCAGACCAGTGCTCACAAAATGGAGTGATATGATGATAGAGATATTTTAATATTAAATTATGGGATGTGTCCAATTCGGATCTCAACAGTTTTAAGACTCGAAAAAAGTGAGCTTGGCAAGAATCCATAATGAAGTAACTGATTAAAGGTTTTGGAGTTTATAAAGGGAGTTTTAAGACTTATAGTTATTAAGTCTTCAGGGGAAGCTTAATTATAAACTTCAAATATATGATGTTATTATATACAGAATGGTAACCAGATGTTTTCTCTTCATCAAAGTTAGAAGAGGACACAGAATTGATGAGACTTCCTAGTAAAGTATTAAGTGATTTCCTGTCTAACCATGTGAGAATTGGTTGTTTTGGGGATATAAAGTTCTATGACAAATTTTAAACAGAAAAAAGAAATCTGAAAATCAATGAAATTAGACCCCTAATGGCATCCATTTTAAATTAAGGTTTGCCTGATGTCATTCCTATATTTTCATAGAAGATCTTCGATTAATACACCTAAAAATTGTAGCTTCTAAATGGTAGTGTATCTATTTTACTTTGGGAAAACAGAGAAAATGCTCCTTAATTATAAAGAAGAAACATGTGAAGGTCCCAATGTAAATCCTATGATATATTACCCAGCTAGGTGCAGTACCTCATTTTTAACTTCAGGAATTAAACCACCTCCAGAAAAGAGAATGGACCACTCTGTGGAGAGGCAGCACAGCACAGTGGTTATGAACATGGATACTGGGGCCAGCCAGTCTGTGTGTGTTTGGTTCCCAGCTCTCTCACTTACTAGCTGCGCAAACATGCGTAAGTGCCTTGTCTTTTTCTATGCCATAAACAGGTACAAAAGAAGGATAATAATGGTAACTGACTCCTATGGTTGTTATGAGGATTAAATTAGTTAAAAATAAGTATCATCAAGCACTTTAAACAGTTCTTGGTACATAGGTGCCCATTTACAGCAAAATCTCAGGGTACGAGAAAACCCATTCACAAAATTAAATACCAGATTTATAATCCTAAGTGCCTAAAAGAATGAAACTTCTTTAAAGTATTCCAGTGTAAGACCTGAAAGTTGTAAATGTTTCAAGTATGAACAAAATTATGGTAGACATTTGAAACTTGATCATTTTAATTTAATACTAAAAACATAAAAGGCCCATGTTAGAAAACCTGTCTTGAACTCATGCCCAAGGAATGGCAAATACAACCCTAGCATAGGAAACTGGAGCCTAGAGTATGATACCATATTTATAAAAGGACTAGTCTCCTCACATCCCGTCACCTACCCCAAAAGACATATACATGAAGACTTTGGACCAAAGGAAAACGGGAAAAAATGTTGGGTTACAACATTAGTGCCAAATAAACAAACCAAATGGTCTTAGAGAGGTCCTTATCCGTATAAGAATCCAGAAATGGTTCAGAGGAGATTTTCATGGCTGATGGTCAAGTATACAATGGTTAGGAGTCATCTCTACAAAAGCCAACAGTCCACACCCCACGCTTATTGCCTTCTTGACACTGGGGGAATGGAGGGTGGGAAGTGGGGGCATTTCTTCTATATTTAACCTAAAGAAGAGGAGATTTAAGCAAACCAGCTTTTCAGGATTCTGTGAGTGTAAGTTTTCTGGATCATTTTTCCACTTACTTCCTAGCTCTCAAGAATGAAGCTGGTTATGTGGAGGACATTCCCTTCTTTGGGATGAAGAAGATGAATGTTGGGCAAATTACTGAAGTGAGTGGTTGATTTTAGAATCCTAAGCTGCAGGGCAGGTCTGCAAGGGGCATTACGGAATTTACCGTTGTCAAGGAAACATCTTCTGTAGCCCTTCCAATGACATCTTATATAAGTGGGATTCATACACACACATCAAACTGATTAAGCCGTCTCCTTGATTTCATACTGCCTTGATTCCTTGCTCATGCTTTCTCTCTTTCCCCTCCTTTCTTCCCTGGTTTGTCTTAACTTCTTGTCACAAGTCTTAGTGGTGCTGTACTGCAGGATTTCCTTCTGGTGTTTAGAATGTGTTATGAGATATGAGATTACTCACAGAATAGCTAGGATGGTTAATTTTATGTGTCAATTTGGCTGAGCCACAGGGTGCCCAGACATTTGGTCAAACATTATTTTGGGTATGTCTGTGGAGTATTTTCTGTATAAGATTAACATTGAATCTGTTGACTAAGTAAAGCAGATTGCTGTCCTTAATGTGGCCCTTCAATCAAAAAGGCTTAGTTAAGAAAAAAAAAAAAAGATGAGTAAGAGGGAACTCCTGCCTGACTATTTGAGTTGGGACATATTGGTCTTTTTTGACTTTCAGACTCAGACTGAAACATCAGCTCTTTCTGAGTCTCCAGCTTGCTCGTTTTCGGACTGGAACTTACACCACTGGATCTCTGGCATCTTTAGCAGGCTGACTATAGATCTTGGATTTCTCAGACTTCATAATCATGTCACACATGATTCAATTCCTTATAATAAGTCTCTCTCTCTTTCTATATATACATATAGATGTACATCCTATTGGTTGTTTCTCTGGAGAACCCTGGCCAATACAATAGCTAAAATTAAAAAGATAAGACACTAAGTACTGGCATATTGGAAAGGATACATAGCAAATAAGTTTTTAAAAAAATGGGTGGGAGTATAACAGGCACAACCACTTTGGAGCACAATTTGATAGTTCTTTATGAAATTAAACATACCCTTAACATTATAGCTTAGCAATTCTACTCTTTAGTATTTACCCAAGATAAATAAAAAATACATATATATATATGAATTAAAATATATATGTAAATAAAAGACTTGTACACAAATATTCATAGCAGTTTTGTTCATAATAACCCAAATTAGAAACAATCCAAATGGCTATCAATAGGTCAGTAGATAAACAAATCGCAATAGAATGATATAATGTAATACTCCTTAGCGATGAAAAGAACTAAACTACACAAAATAATATAAATGGATTTCAACATTATTGATCCATACAATATGGCTGAGCAAAGACTGAAATGGGTGACGGTTACGTGGGTGTATGTATTGACAAAACTCATCAGACTTCACACTTAAAAATGTGTGGCATTTAATCTTATGTCTACTATACATGAATAAAGTTGTTTTACAAAGAAAAAAATCTCAGGGAAAAGTTTTGGATTTCATAATATCAGATTCCTTTTCATCTTTTTACCTTTATTTTAGGAAAGATTTATATTATCAGTGCTTGAAGTTAACCTGAAGCTTTGTTATTTCTGTTTCCAGTTATGAGAAATTGTGCCAAATTAGTGTGGAAAAATTGTTTCTTAAATTTCTGCTTGTATTATATGTCAATGGGATGATATTTATTGTAATATAATTGATGCTTTGATGGTACCACACAGAAAAAAAACACTTCTTAGCTATATCATCAATTATAATTACAATTTAAGTTTGCTGATAACATACATTGTGAGCTATTCTCATTGACAAGAAGGCTAAATAGCAGTCATACCACAAATCATATATCAAAGTCTTTAAATTAGTCTCATTTTCCAAGAGTCACAATGCTAGGTTTTATATAATTTAGTTAAAAAAAGGTGTGTAAGAAAATATTTTATGAGTTTCCCCAAAGCAAAGTTGTGTAAACAACAAAAATTTCATCAGTCAAAAGAGGAGAAATAAACAGTCAGAAAATACTGTCTACCTGTGGAAGGAATTAAAAATTGACTAAGGAAATATTTTTGATGTTCTAATAGACATTTATGTTAAAAAATTTTTTTTACCATTACACTTAGTAAGAATTACATTTTTATCCTGACAAACATGTACTTGTATATAAATGAGTATCTAGTTCACACATACATGCTTATGGATAACTGAAACAAGTTTCATAATCAATTATTTCTTTTACTTTACCCAATACAATCTGATATTTTCTCTCTAAGAAAAAATGAAGGTTAGATTGAAGTTTGATCAACACTTCTAGTTTTTGAAAGATTATCTGCAATTCTTTCAGAAGATAAACCAGAGGAAATAGCAGCAGGAGAGAATTCAGACAAAGAGAAAGAAGATATTCTAGAATGTAATTAGTAGGTTTTGGGTCCTGGAACAGATAATCAGAAAATGTTCCAAGCATCTTTAGAAGAACAATTGACAACTATTTGTCTAGAATAACTTTCAATAATAGACTTATCTGAATATGGTGGATGGACCCAAATGAACTTCTGAGTTGCTTGCAGTTCCAAAAATATTCTAGAAGTTTCATTTATTTAGTGACTGATTGCCATCACAGTTGGTTTTGTTGCTGTTTCATAATTGTATTTGCTCTTGAATTTATTCATTTTATCTTTGATAATATAATTTGATAAAATGATCATTATATGAATATTCACTTTCAAACCAGAGTTTAAAACATAGGCAGAAATACCATTAGTGCATAAAGGACATATATATTGATCATTAATGTTAAAATTAAAAGTTTACAAGAATATACATTTTATTATCTGAGTCATCACATATAATATTTGGTCCAATAAATGAAAATGTACTACTAGGTAAAGTCTAATTTTTATTTAAATTACTGATGTTTAAAGCCATTTTGACCATGTCCTATGTTTATGTCCTTTAACTTTCTTTAGCTTCTTTTTTTATGATACAATACTTTTAGTGCCCTTAGTAGCCATGTCTATACATCTATTTTAAATTGCTTGAGACCCGTTAACAGCCACTTTCTAAACCACACTCATGCCAAAACATGGTTTAATAAGGTATGGATGACTTTTCCCAGTAGCACATTATTGTCTTTTGATATAACACATTTTCAGAAAATAAATATCCCTGACTTGCTACCTATTTGGAAATGTATTAGTCATTAGAGAGTAACAGTCTTTTCAGTCCAATGCTAATATTGTTCAAATAATTTCATGAATCAGACTTTGCTTAGTAAATTTGATCCCCGTTTTACTTGGTCATAAAATTGATAAGGATTAAGTACAAGGGCATTCAAAACAAGTAAAGGTTTAGCTCATAAAACTAAAGTGACAATTCAAAAATAGACCAAACATTCAGGTTAATCATGCAGAATGGAATGGTGATAGCCATCTTGTCCCGTCAATGTTTTAAAGGTGAAATTAGGACAATGCAAATGAAGTGACAAATGTTCCACACTAGCAGGACAATGGGCAATATTATTATTTTCAGGTACATTGTTGTCCAGGCTTCTCCCTGAGAAAAATATCAGTTTTATTTTTTCCTTTATTTATTTTAAGAGATGATTATGAATGAGTGAGGGTTTGTTTTTTGTTTCTTGTTATTTTTTCATAATTAAATAACCCTGATTCTTTAGTTCCATTTAAGAAGAAATCTAGGAAGGAAATCTATTTTGAGGTTATTCTAGAGACAAGTGAATTTGTCCCTTCATTTAAGTCAGAAAAATGAGCAGAACGGCACAGTCTTAAGATGCAAAGGTTGAATAGACATTTCACCAAATAAGATAACAGATGGCAAATAAACATATGAAAAGATGCTCAACATCATAAGCTATTAGGGAACTGCAAATTAAAATAACAGTGAGATACCACTAAGCACCTATTAGAATGGCCAGAATCTAGAACACTGACACCACCAAATGTTGGTGAGGATGTAGAACAACGGGAACTCTCCTTTCATTTCTGGTGGGAAGGCACAATGTTATAGTCACTTTGGAAGACAGTTTGGTGGTTTCTCTCTAACTAGATATACTCTTACCACACAATCCAGCAACTGTGCTCCCGTTACTAGGGGCTTGGACAAGTATGAATCCAGTCTGGTCCCTGGGTGGAGAGAATTCCCTCCAGGACCTCAGTTAGGCTGGTGTTAGAACCACTTGAGGTTCTTTAGTTGGGTTCACAGAAGGCAGGCCTCTTAGTAGGTGTATGGATGGACATTACTCCTGTGAGTCCCTGGTAGGGCTCCTGCTGTACCACTGAACAGAACTCAACCTGGACTGCAGCTGAGTGGGGCTGCAATCCAGCCACAAGGCTGCTTCAGGGGCCACAGCTAGGACCGAAGTCTGCAGGCCTGCCTCATAGAGCATGGATGGGCGTGCATCTTGCAGGGCTCCGGATGGGTAGGACTGCCTTTAGACTACAAGTGAGTAGAGTTAGAGTTGGGTCACACAGTTGATTCAGGATCAACAGCTAGACTGATTGATGTCAGTGAGCTTGAGTTCAGGGACACAGAGGGGCAGGTCTCCCCTCGGGTCCTGGGCAGTCAGGACTGCTTCTCAAAAGGGTCTGAAGCCAAGTCACAGCACCATTTCAGGATCCACAGTGGAACCAAGGCAGCAGGCTTGTCCCCAAGAGCGCTGAGAGGCATGTCTCCTGTCTCATCCCTGGGTGGACAGAAGCATGCTGGGACCACAGCTGAGAGGGTGTGGAGCTGGGTTATGTGACACTTCAGGGTCCGCAACTGGCGCTGAGTTCGGGGTGGGTCCTGTTACCCGAGGCAAGGGTGGGTGACTCTTTCCTCTCACTTCAGCAGATAGATGCTGATGTCAGGACTGAGGCCAAAGGAAGGAGTAGCCAAGTACACAGAGGGACAAGCCTGTATCTGTCTGTATCTGTAGCTGACCTTGGTCAGGGAGCCTTCCACGTGGGCAGCTACCTGCTTTCTCAAAATGGCCCTCCTTGGTCTTGGATTCCCCTGGGGTTTTGCTCTTATCTGAATCGCAAAACTCCCACAAAGGTACTATTGTCTGCAGATGGCTGCCCAACTATTGTTGCTAAGGGGGAATATGAGCGGGGAACGCTCTATTCTACCATCTTGCTGACGTCACCTATCTTGAAATGAACTTAATCTTGACAATAAAATTACGTTTGGGTTTAATATGTTCTGTTTAGAAATAGCCCAGTGTATTTCATATAACAGTTAATTCAAAATACAAATTTTATATCAGGGATATTTTTCTACTCTGTCAAGTTGCCTCTTCTCAAGGAGGTTGCTCTGTAAGAAAGTGATGTGATCTTACACTGGAGGGCTAGGGGTTGTGGACTGGCTCATATACTCTTCAGTATCTTCCTCCAGTTTTCTGTGGTATATTAGTCTGTGCTGGCCCTTGGGATCTGTGAGCTGACATCCTCTGAGGAGTGACTTGCTATTTTTGGAGTCACATGGGCAGCTGCTGAAATCCATGGTTGCTGCCATTTGCTTTGGTCATGAAGTTCCTGTATTTTGTAGCCCACCCCTCCTGTCTCAGATGTCCCACTTATCCCTCTGCATCTCCCTAGTCCTCTACCTAGGAACTCCTGGGCTTCTTGAATTTTGCACATGATGCAGGCTTAGGGTGCCATTTTAGGCTTATCTACTAGTCAGTGTTCTTTAGAGAAATAGAACCAATAAGATGTATATTGCATATATATATTATATTCAAGATGAATGTATGTATGTGTTTGTGTGTGTATATATACAAAGAGAGAGAGAGAGAAAGAGAGAAATTTATTTTAAGGAATTGGCTCACATGATTGTTGGGGCTGGCAAGTCCAAAATCTGCAAGGCAGGCAACAGGCTGGAGACCCAGGAAGGAGTTGATGTGGTAGTCTCTAGTTCAAAAGCAGTATGGAGGCAGAGTTACTTTCTCTTCAGGGGACCTCAGTCTCTTCTCTTGGGTCTTTCCACTGATTTAAGGAGGCCCACACATATTGTGGAAAGTAATTTGCTTTACTTTAAGTCTGCTCATCTAAATATTAAATCACATCTGAAAAATACTTTCACAGCAACATCTAACTGGTGTTTGACCAAAGAACTGGGCACCATGGCATATCCAAGTTGACACATAATATTAACCTTCATTTCCATTTGAAATAGATACTTCCATCAGTCATTACTGCCCAACCTGCCCTGCTGTGCTGGACAAGGTGGGTGGGTATCACATAAATTGGATGCTGTCATCTTCTTTCTGAAACCTATCTGGGGTTATATTGGCATTTTTATACTCTTGTATATTTGTTCCCTTTGATTGACACTCTGGGATTTAGAGGAAATAGATCTGTCCCCTAGCACTCAAATAACCCTCACTTCATCTCATCCTTTCTAAATACCTCTTACTCTTACAATTTTAGAAGATTTTCTATTTATTTTATCTTCCTGTTAGAAACTTTCTATACACTCCATTTTCCCTTATCTCCACAGCATAGCTCTTTGATCTAAGTTAGCCAACCAGTGTCTCTTTATACAAAAAGGAATAGTTTCTAAATGTAGAAAGCCCTTACTTTCTTGATAGTGTTAGGCTAAGAGAAATTGGGCTTTACATTTTTATTTTGGGTGTCAAAAGCAGAATGTGTAGACTCTGTACTTCTTTTATAAAAATTCCAATTCTCCATCAGGCAATGGGTTAAAAGAGAGAAAGATCACACACAATGACGTTAGCAAAAGAAAACCACTCTAATCTGTTTAAAAATACATTTTCCCTGTTACACAACAATTATACTCTGGGTTTTGTAAGATTTAAAGAGTTTTATAGAACAGTTGTGGAAATATTGCAAGGTGATAAATAGCAATACAAAGAAGTATAAGCTCAGGGACAAATAATATAAACAGTAGTTCAGAGGAAGAAGCAATTTATGAAAACATTTTTCCTGTCCCTGTTGTAAAAATATGTAAAACCATGAGTGATTTTTAGCACCAGCTTTTCAGTAGAGGCTAGCTGGGCTGCAAGTGCATCTCCTAAACCCTCAACTATAATTCAGCTCCCCCATGGCTTTTCTTTCACCAGGTACAGGCTTGTCCTGACCTAGATTCTCAGTTTTCCTATATTGGTTCCAGTTTACCTGAAGTTTACTCTAAGGCTAGCACTGTTCCTGCCTGCTTAGTTGGTCAGTGAGGGAAAATCTTTCTGAGATGTTCCAAATGACTCCTTTACTTTGGCCTTAGGCTTCCCTATGCTGATCTTTCATTGGCTGATTCTTAAATATGCAGACATCTGGTAGCCTGAGAATATGACAGTGCACATCCATTTTGAATCAGAATGGTGATTCTTTCAGGACCTATCATTCAACCATAACATAAAAACAGAGTTGTTTTTTTTTTTTTTTTGCATTTTCTCCATTTACTTTATTACTTTAATAACACAGTAAGAAAGATAATATGAAAAGCAAAATAATTGTTGCCAAATTTTAATATTTGTGATGCATATGGTAATATACTTATCTTATGTCTGTCCAGTCATCATTTTTGGAAACTTAATTTACTAATTTATATTTTTAATACAATTTTTACAATTTGGGTATAATCCCTCCCTCCTACAAATATGAATAAATAAATTATATAAAGTTGAACCTTGAACAACCCAGGGGTTAGGAGTGCTGACCTCTGTGAAGCAGAAAGTCCCCATAGAATTTATAGTCAGCCCTCCAGATGTCCAGGCTTCCTCTGTACTCCCGATTCTGCATCTGCAGATTGTGTAGTACTGTAGTAATTACTACTGAAATACATCTGTGTATAAGTGGACCCATGAAGTTCAAACTCTTGTTGTTCAAGGGTCAACTGAATATATATACACACACACACACACACACATATACATATGTATATATAGTTTTGTTTTTGCTTTTTTTTGAGTTTCTTCTTCAGCCAAATAAGCTTGAGGATTCTATTCTTATTCTTTACATCTTCCAGTTTTGAGTACAGGTGGGCATGTAAGTAGGTGCTCAATAAATTTTTTTTAAAATAAATTGTCTAGAAACAAAGTATGCTACTTAGTATTGTGAGAAAATATTCTACACCTTTCTTTTTTCTTCAACACCAAATGCTCTTAACATTTTTATCTTACCCAGATTGACTAACTAGTAGGGAATATGGATACGGGGAAAAGAGCATGAAATCTGCAGTTTATAGAAGTTAGTGTGATTTGTATTTTTAAATAGGTGGCAAATTTCTACTTCATATTTAAATGTTGTGGACTAAAAACCTATCATGTGATCAAAAGACTATGAAGACTGAACATATAAAAATAAAATTTAGTGCTGAGTCAAATAAATATTTGAAGTTAACCTAAATTTAATCTAAGTTTATCTAATCTTAAGTAGCACTGGGCTATTGAGATACACATTAAGCAACTGTAAATAGACTGAAAAAAAACTGTTACGTAAACGTATTACATAGGATGAAATTACCTGCAGGGCTATTTTTATTCTGTATTCTCCCACCGTGTCAGAGATTTTTAAACAGTCAAGTTAAACATTTCTAGGGCAGAGAGTAGAAAAGATGACCCTTGAAGGAAGTGAGAGGGAGATAAAATCTAAGTAGGTTAGCAGTGCCCTTTTGTCCTTTCCCTTGTTCTGTCCACTTACCTGATTGTTCGTTAGCTCATTAGTTTCCCCAGGTGATCTCATGGCTTTTCAGATGTGAGATGTTCTCTCCTTCCGAAAGGACAGTGCCTTTCTATTAAAGTGCTGGAATTCCATTTGTTCAGCAGCACCAGAGCCTGAGTTTCTAGATTCTTTCTTGAGACAGAAAATAATAGTTATCACAACCTGAGTGACACAGCTACTATATTCATACAGCCACTAACATATTAGCAGAGATTAGTCTGTTCGTTCTGTAATAATTTTTCACTCTGAACACAGCTCAACTTCTCTTTATCTCCTGCTGGATGTTGTTCTTGCCTGGAAGCTTCTATTCATTATATTGCTCTTTCTTTTCCTCACTGAAGAATCTCATTACTGGTTGTTCCCATCAGTATATTTATATAAGATTCTTCTAAAAAATTATAAGGAAAGGGAGCCAATGACATTTATGTCTTGTTGGCATGAATTTCTATCCACTTTAGTAGTCACGTCAGGAAATATTGTGTATAAGGCCCATCCTAAATAACTGCTCAGACACAGCATGGTATCTGGAAAAACAACAACAAAGCCAACCCTTTCTGCTAATTCCCACAAAAAAAAAAAAGAAAATGATACTCTGGGTAAACAAATGGCCACTTGGCTGATTTCTCAATATCCTAGCACCCTTTTAATTTTCAGAAGATTCTCTTTCATGAGAAGATACAGTGATCAAAAATGTCATTCAAAAAATGCAATTAGTGATTTTCCTGCCTCAGTAGCTTTAAGATGACACACTAGCCTGAACTTGTTTCCTCAGCATTATCTTTCAAGCTTTCCGGCTGCTCCTGACCAATCCATAATTTTATAGTGGTAGAGTTCTATGTGATAGGCAAGTCCAAATGGGTTTATTTAAGACAATCTTACTTTGCTTCTAATGCCTTCCCTAGGTTACCTCCTTACGGGTTTACATCCATCAGATTTTTTACTGCGCTACTACTTCCTATGAAATTATAACCCTCAGCATATAGCTTTCAGTTGGTTCTGATCAGTGCACTAAAACTGTAAGAAAGAACACTGGAAAAAATGTGTAGAGTTCACAGTCTTCCTTTCATATGAACATAATAGGATGAAATTACCTGCAGGGCCATTTTTATTCTGTATTTTCCTACTGTGTCGAATTCAGCTATATTGGACTTGGAAGGCTAGAGGTATGAAATGGTGACCATTTTTCTAAAAGCCATTTCTCTGGGCATCTCAGTGGTAGTCTCCAAGGTATACAGCAATCCTTTTCTGCTGAAAGGTCATTTCTCTTTCCTTTTCGCCTAAAATTTTAACTGGTCATTTATTTGTTTGACAATTGTAGAAGGTAGGACTAAAAGGTCCATGAGCCCCATCATATTGAGTAAATAATACTATCTTATTATATATTTATATGTGTGTGCATACATATTTATTCACATATATACATACAAATGTAATATTCACATATATATGAAAAACTTCAAAGTACTTTTAATTTTCATATAACCTCACAACAAAGGGGGTGGATATTATATAAATATTGCATTTGTTATAACTGAGGATCAGAAAAGTTAAGTGAGTTAGAGTTGTGAAACTAGGTCTTTTGGTATTTTGTTTAGTACTCTTTTTTATCCCCACAACATGACTTCAATTCTTAGCATTAGGAATAACTTACTCATTTTAAAATACAGCTCTAGATGGTAATTATGAAGATTCATAAATGTACTTGAAATGAACTTACTGTCATTCATGAACGAATGTAGAAGAATTTGTTCAAGTCTTGCCAGAAAATTGAGATCAGAGGAGATGGTGAAAGGGTAGCTACATTTTAAAGTAAGAGAGGAATCTGGGAGTGCTTTGGGGCAACACAGGCTTGGGGTAGAATGTCATAGGCAGCATATGGAATTTGACAGTTGGTCAGGGAGGGATTAAGAAGGAGATGCCCCAGGTGAAGAGCGAGAATGATGAATAGATTTTCCTCATGCTTTATACCCTGATAAGAAAATTTCCTTTGCTATACTTATAAGAAATTAATTTTGAATATTTTTTCAGAAGTAGCATTCATGTCTCCTGTTTACATATAACATATTTATAATCAAAACTTAAAAACAATTAAATGATCTTGTTTAAACATCATTCCTTTTTAAAATCCTTGGTAGGATTGATTTGTGTTGAAATGCTCTCCACATGGTGGGGAGGCGCTCTGGCCTCATCTTCTATTTATAAGGGCACTAATGCCACCAGAGGGGCTCCACCTTCAGACCTCATCTAAACCTAGTTACCTCCCTAAGGACCTACCTCCTCATACCATCACATTGGGAACAGGGCTTCAACATATGAATTTTGGTGGGTGACAGGACACAAACATTCAGTCATAGCAGGGTCACAGAATTAAAAAAAAAGAACTAGTGATTACAAATTGGGGGCAATGGGTGTTCCTGTCTTCTTTTTTATTCAGACAGGCTCACCCACCTTCAATGAAATGTAAGCCTCTGAACAAGAACAAAATAAAAATGCTCATATTTACCTTTTAAATATTGGAGCAGTACAAACATTATACCAGAAAACTACAGGAAATACATTTGAGATGAAAAAAAGTAGAGGTAGTTCTTAAACAGGAAGGTGAATATCCTTGGGTAGGCAGAAATATCCAGGTTGTTTTAAAGAGTTTAAGATGCATTTTCTAAGGCTGACACAGTGGCACTGTAATTAGAAACAGGTGCATATAAATTAGAATGGAGGGAAGACTAATTGTTACTAATGAACCTTTTAAAGTAAAAACTTTACTTAATGAAATGCATAATGAAGCATTAATGGTCAAAAAGATGGGTAATCTTCTTTCACTTGCACTAAATTTTGGCTTAAGGTGAAGCCCAATTTGTTACTAATTGCTAAAGGCATCACTGTTCCTACATGTTTATAAAATCAAGCAAAACAATGACATAGTTTTAGAATGCTGATTTTAATATGCATTGAAAAGGTGACCATTTCTTGATTTTAAAGTGATGGGGGAAATACTAAGAACATTACACCCAGGCTATAGTGTAGGACAACAATTATAGGGTTTCTATAAGCAAAAAGGATATCCTTCTATCCTCCCTCTAGAGCTAAAAGGTGTATTCACACAGAGTTTGAATCTTTCTGGATAGTTCCAGACATCAATGGTTGCAATGATTCTCAGCTTTGGTTTCATACTGAATTACCTGGAGAACTCTAAAAAATTCCTACACTCAGGTTCACCCCAGGCTAATCTGAGTCTGCATTTGTAGGGGTGGGGTGGCACCTAGGCCTGATTATTTTTTAAAGGCCCTAGAGATACTGAGTCCTGGGAAAGGCCATTTGTAGAATTTTCTAATGAATAATATAATATTCTTTGTTTTTCCCTTTGATGTGAATTCCTTCACCCATCTTCTGCTCAGTTATTTAGACTTCATGGCTCAGCCCAGCTGCCAGTTAGCTGGAAAGCTCTCCCAGGAATTAATCATTTGAACTTCTCTGTGTTAACTCCACTGTAGCCTGTAAATATTTATTGCCTTTAGCACACACTCTTCCAGAATTTGTAAATTGTCTGTTTTTTGTCATCCCTTTAAAAATTCACAGGTGAGTAGAATAATTAAACTCAGGAAGCCAATTAATCTTTTTTTTCCCAATGGCTGGTGGAGTGCTTGACCCAATATATGACTGAGTACAATAGGCACCCAATATACGATTGTTGGATTATCTGACGGAGTATCCTTGGTGACTCCTGCCTCAGCAACAAGTTCATTTGATATATTCTTGTGATCTGTTTATGTATTCAGAAATTTTGCATACATGAATTCGAAATTTATGCCATTTCTGTGCTGGCAGAGGTAGTAGAGATGTGTTATGTGTTATGAAAAATGTGAATCTGTTTGACTCAAAACTTTGATTTTTCTAATTTGTGATACATTTTAGCAAGTTCTTATCCTCAAAATTTATGAAGAATAATTACTGTTTATGACCTTAAATCAATAATTTATTGTTTTTTTTCTTGTGTTCTATAACCCACAGAATAAATGCTATATTTCAATCCATGTCAGAAAAGAAACAGTAACCACAAGTTTCACCATTTTGAAAAGAGTGTATTTCATTTTTTTCCCATTGTAGACATATACATTTTCACATGAGAGTCAGCTATTTTGTGCTTGAAAGAGGAATGTTTCTAGAAAAGTACAGAGTGAACTTTATTTCAATGGGAAATAAAGTGTCACAGAACAACAACAACAACAACAACAAAGCAACTTTTTAGGAATAAAAAATTACTTGAATATTTGTTAGAAAAAAATGAAAGTTATTAAAAATAGCCTTTCAGTATAAAATGATGGTATATCTGTAAAATAGAGTAGGTTTCTAAAAACGTTTGGCATAACCTCCTAAACATATTATTAATTAAAAATATAAGATGCAGAAGAATGTGTACCATAAGTTCCTTCTTAGGCAAGAAGTACTGGCTTGTGTGGGTGAATATGTATGTGTTTCACTAATATTTTCAAAAAGAAACAATGCCAAAAACTTGTAAAAATAATTATTAATAAGGAAGTGGAGAAAATAGTGGGGAAGAGAGTGATGGAGGCTAGACTTCTATCAAAGTGCTTTGTTTTCTAGTTTTGGTTTGAGAACAATTTTAAAATATATTTTATGTAATTAAAAAACAAAATTAATTTAAAAAGAAAACAGCAAACCAATCTGTAAAATATAAAACAAATTAATAAACTTAATTCTATGTCACAGAAAATTATGCAGAAAAGAATAATTTTCAGTGACTTTTGAAACAGGCTTTTGGCTTTATATCACTAGCGGCATATACTGTAAAGACTAAAGAACCACAAAGAAATATTAAATTGCATTCAGTAGTGTTGCTGCTGGAGATACTGGCATTGTTAACTTAAAACTATCATTAATAGATATATAGATGAATAGCATAAAGCAATTAAGTAATTATGTTAGTGTTAGGAATCAGGATAGAGTAAGAGAAGAAAAGATTAAATATAAAACCAATAAATTAAGTAAAAATCTTGTAATTGTTAATCTGAATTGGAGATGTATGTACTTATTTATTTTTCTCTATCTGAAAATATATGTTTTCTAGGTTTGTACACTGAAAGCCCTAGTGGCAAAGACCACATAGTTCTATTCTAGAACTCACATAGGACCTTCTAAATACCATTTCCCACTAAAAGAAACCAAGGTTCTTTAGAAAAATGACTGATTGCAAGTCGGGGCAGGAATTGCACAAGATGAGCATGGGACATCTTGTCAGACAGATAAGAGAAAGCTATCCAAGCATATTACAATTATGTCAAAATACCACAGGAGCCAACTTGAAGGGCTCCCACCCGCCAAAGATGGGACAAAAGAATAATGATCACAATGCAGTGAAACACTTGATACTGAAAGCAAAATCAAACAAGCATAAAAGCAGAATCACACAGCCTTTGGAACATCTTTGGAAGTAGCTAGGACATCAACTCATTTTTTTGAAAACTGATAAAAGGGAGGACTCAATTATTTCTTTTGCCTTTTCTGTACAGGCTATATTTCAGTATGTATGCCTAATGGTTTATGAGAGAGAATTTTTTATTTATAGAAAAATCATTGCTATTAAATGTATAGAGAATGCTAAATACCACCATTTTGTAAGCCCTAATGAAATAACAGACTAAAGCAGCAATCATAAACGGCTACTAAAATCATTAAGGGAAAGGTTGATGGCAACTTGATAATCGATGGGCTGTTCTTAATAATAATAATAATAAGTGGACAAATTGAGGCATGTGCTTCCTGAGGTAGAACAATAATGAACATCTGTCTCTACAGATGAAGTATTGTAGAAAAAAACTAATTAATAAAATAAGCCTGAATCAATAAGGCCTCTATTTCTAATGACAACTTTCAGGCAATACAGAGGATAGAGGAACATAATGAACGTTATTATAAGGTTCCATTTAGCCATATACTGAGTAGAAAAAGTCTACAGAAAATAATCCAGTTTCTTCAACAAAGAGCATGAAAACAATAAGAGGAGGGAGGAATGTTATAGATTAAAAGGTAGTATTTTATGAAATTTATCAACCAATTGGATCTTGATTTCTGATTTGTATCAAAAAATTCAAAAAGACATTTTCAAACAATTGGGGAAAATTGAACATATAGTGGTTATTAGTTGATATTAAGTAATTATTTAAAATTATTGCAAAAAATTTTTTGTTGAGTGTGGAAATGATGTGATACGTTTTAGAAAGTTCTTTTCTGATAGAGATACATATTGAGGAATTAATGGGTAAAGTGACATGCTTTCTAGAATTTGCTTTAAAATAGAAAAAAAGGCAAAGGGTTAGGTAAAATTAGACCAGCAGAAAGTTAATAATTGTTGAAGATGGTTGCCTGGAATGTACATAAGAGTTCTCTCTACTTTTTTTTTATATTTAAAATTTTCCATAATAAAAAGTTAAAATATGCAACTCTCAGCATGATCAATTTGGACACTACTTGAAAAGGTCAGTAATCCATTTTAGACAGAAAGCAATAGGGCATATAACATCATTAATTGTCTATTTTGACCCCTATTCATAGCAAAAACTTTTTTCAGGTAAAAAACTAAAATATTTTAATTGAGGAATTATTATCATATAATTATTTTATTGATTAACAATGAGAAGAAAATGAGTTGAACTGAGCATTTTATAAAACATAAATTTAACCATAGTTCTTATCATTTAATAGAATTGTACATAAATTCCCTGGATGAATTCAGTGAAAAGGAGCAGTATGATTGATGATGTTTGCTCTGGATGTAGGATGGTGGTAGCATGTGTATTGTATTTTTGCTTTCCCTGGTTTATATTTTTTCTCTGCTCCCAGATATCATCAACACTCTCATGATCTCATGATACAACATGGATCTGTGACCATAAATCAGGAGACTGGAATTGCAAAGATGCATGAAGGACTATATATTAATAATTTTAATATCATCTCTAACACTGTCCTTGTTTATAATTTTAGGCAGATTACTTCCCCAATAACCACTACACATTTGAGATAATTTTTTTTCTAGTAGTGACTTGAACTGCCCCCTCATCTGTTTTTTTTCTTCATATATATAAAATGCTAATGAGAACCATGCATAGAGTTATTGCCATGGGGGAAGAATAAAACTAAGTGGAAATGATAGGACTATTTTGGACATACTCTGATTGAGCCTTACTCTAACCTAAATATGGACATTTCCACATGCACTCATGAATCCATCATTTGAAATCATCAAATTATGTAACATAATACAACTTTAGAGCTAAAGGACACTCAAAGGATGAAATAAAAACACTAAGAAGTCACTAGAGATCATATTGAGAAAGTGACAATTTTGTTGACAAGATTCTCAATTCTTCCAAAATCCTAAAGTCTTAGGAAATAACTTACAGATTGTTGGGGAGGGATGATAACTCCAATTTATTGAAAAAAAGTAATCAGTTTGATTGACATAAAATATGGCAATTTAGGGTGGATGAAGTCTGATAATAGGTTAATTAAGAGAGAATTTAGAGGCAAGGCTATTTTATTTCTAATTCCAACTCTGCTGTACACCTGCTTTATACTTAGTTGGGTTGCAATTTAGGATGCTTCAGTTGTTAACAAAATGTGATGACCAATAATTGTCTCCAGGGTGTTTCATGCATAAAAAAGTGCTTTCACTTACTTTCACTTTTTTGAGAGTGTGATGAAAATTACATATCTTTAAAATGGACCACATCAAAAATAAATGCTGGATTAAGTGTGACCTTGAGATGTTTTAAGGTGTGTATGCCTCTCACGCTCCTTTTAACTTTGTTAGGTTGTGGTATCACTCTTTTAGATAACATTTTCAGTTCAGTGTGTAAAAGGCTATCTGCATCTTTTTCTGATCATTTATTTCATTTTGGATAAACATGACTAGAATTTCTCAAAGTGGCTGAGGTATAATTTACACATTTCTTATCTCCTGTAGAACACAGAAAAGCAATTCAATCATCTCTAAATTATAGCTACTTTTTGGATTTGAAAGAATTAAAAACAATAGACAATAATTCTTTCATCATTTTTCCTTTACTTGTGAACAACTGCAAATACCAACTCATTGATTGTCTAAATTATCCCTAAAGGATAATTTATTCATATTGTGCCTTATGTTTGCAACTAAAGCTATATTTTACACATCAGAGATTTCAAGAAAGCTTGTGGAGAATATATGATTCATAAGTTGACTCCCCATAGTTAAAATGACTTTGTTCTGGAGTGTGATAATTGTAGGCCTGATCCTAGAAGACCAAATGATGATGTGAAAGAAGGGAACCAATATTTTTGAGTATTCACTCAGTGCCAGGAATTTCCAACATTATCTATCCCAAATAATTTTTGTAATAACCCTGTGAAAAGGATATTTATAATCCCACTTTCTACTTTACATGAGTAGAAATGGAGATGCGAGATGAAGCCAAGTCTTGAAGTTTATACAGCTAACAAGGAGGGAAGTCTAAGCTTAGCTTTAATTCCAAAACTGACATCTCAGCTCTATCCAGTTACTTGCATGACTACTGATGCTGTATTTTCTACTTTCCCATGGCAATACTCACAGTCCCTCTTCCTCATTTCAGTTTTCTAAATGAAACACTGTTGGCTGGATCCTTCAGAGACCTGTCATATAAGGTATTTTGTGAAATCTGTGCTCAGCAGGAGAAGTGTGATTTGGTCAGCAGATATTTTTCATAGACAATAGTATGAGCTTTCACCATCCCCCAATTTAGGGGTCCCCAGTAAGGGGCTTTCCTTATTTTGATTTTGAACACCCAGAATTATTCAAATACTTGCTCATCACTCTCCTGGTTCGTCAAGTTAATAATTTATATCACATACTAGTTTAATTTTTCTCAAGTCCTGAATATAGTTTTTCAAATAATATAATATATCAAGAGTAACATATGACTTTATTTTTATCATCCTTCATCCCAGAAAGAGCACAATGCTTCAGCTCATACTTAGGATTATTTTGTAGGCAATAACTACTATTTTATCTATAAGAACAGAATAACTTATGTTGGGGGGATAAAGAAATGTCTCTTATAATGATTATCACTATTATCAACACCTGATTCCCCTGTAGTCTACAGCATGTTAATACAGCTCATTAAGTAATTTCAGAGTGAGTTAAGCACCACCATGCACCAAATGTTTGTTCAAGTCACTTGGAAAAGGCAGAACGAGGTCAAGTGATTTCCAGTGACTATTTCATAGATAATACAGTACCCAGATTGATATTTTAAACTTTAGACTGCTTGAGTACTTGCAATTCATTTATAAAATTTATAATGTCCTATTAAGGGGAAAAAGAGTGACACTTTTCACTTTGAAGGGATTAATGCCTTTTCAGAAATATGAATGTCTGATATTTATTTTAGTTTGGGTTAGAAGGGTTTTAATACCCTTCACAGGAGTTAGGTTATGAAGGAATTCTCCTAGGATCTAGAAATATAGGTAAGGTGAGTTCTGAGTATCCAGTTCAGTATTTTGGTTGTTATGGTCTGATTACTCACAAACTTACTGAGTCACCGTGACACAGTGATAATTTTTGTGGTCTGAAAAATTATTTCTTTATTGTAAATGGAAACTACTACAATGACTTTACAACTGAATTCCTCTGGAAATTCGAGGCTAATTAAATTCACCATGCTTTTCAACTTTGTCACCACAATGTCGGCTGCCATTCACAAAGTACCTATTTTCTCACATACTTCAAGCTTTGTACTGCCTTGTCCTTCCTCTCCTCTAGGCCTCCCCTCTTGCTACTCATTTTTTTTTGCAACCCTTTCCACTGTGACCTGTGGAACTGTGTCCTAAACACATTTCTTCAATCTCGCATATACATTTAACTCAGAAAAATCACTTCCAGGCCTTGTAGATCCTTCTAGGATCAAGCCTGTAAGAATCAAATAGTTTAATAACTGGTATCTCACCTTGACTTCCTCTGCTTCTAAGGAATACTAGTGAATACTAAACACTGCATTTTAAGCATATTAGAGACTTACACTGATAAACCAGTTTCTCCAGTTAAGTCTCCATGGGCTGCACAGTAATCCCCACATTCTCTGGCGTGCATCATGCTCATTTTGTGTCCTCTTACATTCTTCCATTCTATCTGCACCATATAGTGAACTCATTTCAGGAAGATTGTTCTTCCAAGAAGTAGCCATGTTCTGCTACTCTGCTTGCTGACACTGTTTCCCTGCATGAGAATATAGTCTTCTACCTTTCCTTACTTTTGAAATCCTAATATTACTTAAGATCCAGTGAAAATTTCCCCTTCTTCAAGAAGCCTTCTTAGACACAACTAAGTTGAACCAGACATTCTTTCCATGATACTTTGATTGTGCTTTGCACTCTTTCACACAGTCTCTCTTCTATTATATGTGATATGTGCCTATATTTGTTTTCCACCTGGTTGCAAGATTTTTAGGGGCAGGGACTCTCCCTTGGTCATCTTTGACTCTTTGCAATGATAGTTCAGAGCTGGTATCACAGCCAGCAGGCAAATTAGGCAAGAATATCTTGCTGGCAGGGAATAGAAAAGCCTAGAAAAGCACTCAACAAGAAGGTTATTGTAAGGACAACTTGTGAAATCACACAGACATCTAAATACAGGCACCAGAGTATGTACAAGACTCTTGGGAAATGGCACTGGGAAAACATTAGAAACCAAGGATTTTGTTTTTATCTCTTTCTCTCTCTCCCTCAGGGAATGCATGGCCTCTCTCATTTCTGTCTCATGTTCTCCCTGTCAGACCAGCTTCCTCTAAATCTGATGGCACAATGCCCACACTGTTCTAGCATGGACTGTACATGACTTCAGCTTTCATTACTATCTGGCAATTTTCTCCGTAGTCTCTTAGTTCAAATTTCCAAGAGAGGATTCTTGCATTTTCTATTTTAGAGCCAGGTCATAATTTACTGTGGGTTCCTGGGTAGACCAAAGGTTGGCTACTCTTGAGCCAGGTGTATACCCTAATCTAAAAACTTGTGCAAGGAGAGGAAAGGGGTGGGAGCACACAGACAGGAAACAGGACCATTAGTGTCACAGGGCCTGGTGGAAAGACTGATTAATATTCCAAAATCTCTGGGGAATGTTTAGTACAGTAGGTCTTCTAAGAAGTTATTGAACCAAATAGATATAAAACCTAATGTGAACCAAATTTGGTTCAGCTCTCACCATAATAATTATTTCTTTCTCCTCAAAGGGTATGCTTAGAATAAGATACTTCATTGAGTACTTATCCATTCAATGTTAATTACATTATTTAATCATTTTCTATTTATAAAATCAATTTTTTCACATACAGGTTTGTGATTGCATGCTAAATGCATCAAGATTTGTCAATGACAATTCTTTAAAATGGTGCATAATTTGATATTTTAAGCTCTAGATTTTAAAAAAGTAACGATTTTTGCCTAGAATTTCTTTCTGAAGATCACTGTCAAGTTGGAAAATACGAACACAAAAGAAGGTCTTTTTACTGGTTTCCATTATCTGAATGTCACTTAGTTGATTGCTTCATGCCTACGTTTAGAGAAGTACTATGGGATTTCTACATCCAGATAAGCTTTGCTGTCAGAGCAGGAATAATAATAATAATGATAATAATAATAATACCTATATTTCCAAAGGTGTGAAGGTTGAATGTGATGTTTTCTTGTTTCATTGAATGTTTCAAACACACAGCTATCAGACCAGTTACCTTAAACTACCACTTTCTTCATTTTGCTCTCTTAAGATTCTCTTCCTGTTTCCATATTTTCTAACCGATCTCTTGCTAAGTTCTTCATTTGCCTCCACCATCCTCTTTATTATATCCTTCCAAGTCATGTCAGTTTACTTCTGTGCCTTTGCTGTTTATTACCTCCCTCTTTGGAAATGCATTCTTTTTTAAACTTTGACAAATTCTATCATTTGGGCCAGTTCAAACCCTACCATTTTCGGAAGAGACAGTTTAATACAATGAAATAAGTAAGTCTAGGTTCTTATGTAAGAACACTTGGGTTTGAATTCTTACCTGCAGGTTATGTGACCTTGAACAAGTTGTATAATCTCACTTTACCTATCTGTGAAATGCAGATAAGAAAAATGTTATAATAAAATCTTTCACGTATATACTAGCACACAGTGATATTATCCTTTCTGATTTTCCCCCTTATTCTGTATAGGTAATGGTATGGTATCTTGTGTTTTTCTTTTTTTGCCTCTAGGCTGGCCCAGTCTCTTATGAAAACTATGGCTCTGTACTTTTAAAGGACGTATTAAGACAAAAATGTTCTGTGTTTTTTTTTAAGACTAGATTTTTTAACAGTTAGAGTTAGCAGCAACCAGGTGACTATTGCTTAGTAGTCAGTGAGGCTTGATTAAACTGCAGGACTTAGGGAATTGTTCCCATTCTGTGATCACATATCCTTAAGGTAGTCTTGACTTCCTCAGAGAGATATTATTCTGTTTTGTGGACAGTACACCTTGGATAACTGCCATGATCTTCTCTGTTGAGTTTAGTTTGAGGAAAACACTGGGAGGAAAAAGACCAGAAGTGGCCTTTGCTCCCACTGTTGTAGCATGAATTATTTGCTTGGATAATTAGGGCCTTAGTGTTGTTATTACAGAGATTAAAGGCTGCTATAACACTTGCTGAGACTCCCTCCTAGTTTAGGTACCAGCTGCCTCCAGGAGTAGTGAAGCAAACCGCTAAAGATAATGGGGTTGTGGGCTTCTAGGTGGCTTCCGAGTGAGGGAGGATACACTGCTTGATTTAAGTAATAGCAACTGAAACAAAGACTATTTAGGCTGTGCGGAATACCATAAATATGCATGCATTATTATGGGGAAAAATCTTGATCTTTATCATAACATTGCTGTTTGGTTAATGTTTCTTCCATCTGAATAAAAAACGTTTTTTCTCTTTTATAGATGGCTGAAGTAGAATATTGATTGTTCCATATTACATTTCCTTAAAGAGATTCTGGTTTCTTGTATATGTGTCCAAATAAAAAGCTTACCATCTACCAGTGACTTCTTTATGTTGCTGCCAGATGTCCCACAGGTGTGAGAAAGCATCTACTCCATCACCTTTCTCTGGACACCTTCCCACTATGGCTACCATTTATGAAAGGCAGAAGGGCACTGTATATGAGTGTAGACTCTCGGGTCAGATCTCAACTCCCTCACTTATTAGGTGTGACCTTGAGTCTGATATATTACCTCTCAGTTATCTCAGTTTTCTCTTCTATAACCCCTCACAGGGTTCCTTAGAATTAAATGAGACAATACTTTTAAAAGGGTTTAGCAGATAGCAAATACTCAATACTTGTTGCTTTTAATATTCTTATTACTATTGAGTACATATAGCATCTGGCTTTTAATCCATATAATAAGTCTCTGAGAAGTAGGTTTATTACAGTTAAACAGATATGGAAATTCTGGTTTAGCAACATTATGGCACAGACACAAAGACACAGCTAGTAAATGGTGGAGCCAGAATTCAAATGCTAGGCTGCCTGAAAATTTCTCTCTTAATCACTGTGCTCTATTGCCTAGTGTCTGCTTACAAATACTTCTTGACTATGTACCATATATTAGTTCTTTCAATATTAATTAGTGCCATTTATGACACTCTCCCCAACTAAGATGTAAAAGTCCATAAATTCTGCTCCTTTCACTGAACGCCTGTAGTAATGCTGAGCTAAAAATCTGCATTTGCTAATTCCTTTCCATGTGACTAAAGTTCTGATTCCAGAGAAGTCACTTCACAATGTCAAAGCATCCTTCACAGATTTCCACCTCTCTGTTCTCTGGAGATTACAGTCAATGAGTAAAAGGGGATTAAAACTGGCTCAGGGGTTGGCTCACCTATCCTCATTGTGATTCCTCTTCCAGGTGTTATTTGGAGCAATATGGAGGAGTTTAATTCCCATGGTCTCTTCACCCATTCCTCTGTTGCGCTTGTAATAGAAGATAGACAAAAGGCATGAAACTACTGATACCTAAGATTTAATTGAATAAATATATAATCTGCTTTGAAATCATATTTCCAAATTTTAAACCCCAGAACATCTATGGAGTGGAGGCACAACCACCATTGTGCTTAGTGCCGAGGACCTAGTGAGTTGAAAGCAGCTCTGAATACCTTAAAAGCTGTGGTAGAGGTTTCAGAATGTGCCCCTGAACTCTCCAATAGCTGAGTGGTCTTGACTGTTTCAGCTTTGGAATTACCATATCAATGTAATGTCGGTCCACAGCACAGTGAAATAATTTGGAATGACAATGAAGTCGTCACTTAAACGCCATACTTTTCATTTGCCCATAGTAAAAGTTTGTCTTTGTAATGAGGTATGAACAGTTTCCTAGGTATCTTTTGAAGGATACCCTCTTAGCTGACTAAAAATTATAAACTCTAATGAATTCAAAATTATCCGAGATGTGTTCTAAACACTGAAGTGTTTAAAAAATTAGAAAAGTCATTTTATAAAAATTATGACAAATGTTTTGGGCCAGAGAAAATATTTGGATTTTAAATAGGAAACTAGGAAATAAATCCTTTTTTTTGGGCTGTAATCCATAAGCACATAGTCAGGAAAATAAAATTAGTTTCAAAGCCTTTGAATTTAAAGTTAAAAACCCTTATATTTCCTTTCCCCAGATTATAACAAAAAATTGTATTAAGTAATAGAGTTTTAAATGGCTGGTAAATGAAAGAGTCTGGGTTAAAATTAAAAATGAAGAAAAAGTACCTGTGAATTTTACATAAGAGAAATTCCTGGGACATCGCTGATTCAGCAATTCTAGTGTAATGAATACCAAGGTGATTCTGATATAGGTAGTCTGGAGATTAACTTTTGAGAAAACTGGATTGAGAGCACATTATATACTTTCAATCTACTAATGAATGTTTGTCTCATTTTGTGTTTTTTACAGTGATATAAACCTTAAACTCAATTATAACAATGATAATGATAGGTGATAATGAGTTTTTCAACAAATATTTACTGAGAACCTAGTATTTTCCAGGCACTATTCCAGATGTTGGGAATAAGAGCAGTGAAGAAAATGACAAGTTCTTGACCTCAAGGAGTTAACATGCTGGATAGGAGTGACAGAAAATAAAGAAACAAATCAATATATTATATGTCAGAGGCTGACAAGTGCTATGAAACAAAATAAAGAAGAGTAAGTGAATGGAAATGGGGCATTGCTATGAGGATGAAGTGGAGTAGGCAGAGAAATGATGTTTGTTGAGTACACCATATTCATTAGGTGTTTTATTTTTTCTTGTTAATCATCAGAATCCAGAGAGTTAGTCTGCATTATCCTTATTTTACAGATGCTGACAGTAAGAGCCATGAAGGTTAAATGATTTGCTCAAGGTCTCAGAGGTAGCAAATGTTCAGGTCAGACTCAAACCCAGGTCTTACTGACTCTGCTCTACCATGCTGTTCTTGACTTCTCTCTGACCTGAGTAACTGATGAGGAAATACAAAGTATATTTCTATACACACTATTGTTCAATATTCATAATAATTTTAATGAAGTAGTAGTATTGCCAGACTGATTCTAAAGAGAAGAAAACTAAGACTCACAGAGATTAAATGATTTCCCCAAATTAGAAAGTGGCATATCCACAAGTCTTTGACCTCAAAGCCTGTGCCCTTTCTATAAGCTAGAGGTCAAGCAGAAGTGATGTTAGTTGGTTTTAAGGAACATGACCGGTAGAGTTGAAAGGCTGGAATCTGAATCCCAGTTCCACCATTTAAAAGCTATTTGACCTTGGGATTTTAAGTGCTCTCAGTCTCAGTTTTCTTCTCCGTAAGATGGGGGTAACAGTAATATTTAACTTATGGTAAGTATTAAATAAGCCAACACATCTAAAGCACTTAGAACAATGTCTGGCAACCAGTGTTGTATAAAAGTTAGCTGTTAATATAATGTTAGGGAGAAGAAAGTAACCTATAATTATAATTTATATGTGGTACCCTATAATTAAGTGTTAAGTGATGTGGTTTTGACAATACTTACAGCAGAAGTTCAGAGAAGAGGTATGATCTACACAAGTACATGGCCTTCTAGATTCCCAGGAATATGTCAGAGTTTTCAAAGGCCCCTGTGGATGTTCACTTCCCCAGCTTTTTCTTTTAAACATTTTAGTTAGTCTGTTGTTTGCCCTAACTCTAATACCATCTCAGGCAATTGTGATGTTAAACAATTTCCCCTGATTATTTTTCACTACTGCTCCTGGGGAGAAGACTGTTTCTGAGTCAGGTTAATAAAACTTGTGAGTGAGATCTTCCAGGGAACCAATAGATAGGTCAAATGATGTCCATTCTCTGGGAATGGGGCTTTGAAAGACCTTCAACCCATTCTGACCCATCTATTGGCTTCTAGGTTGCAATTTTTTTCTTTCTTCCACGATTATTGTGTGCTGTTGGTTTTTAAGGCTACTGCATAGCTGGGGAGGGGGAGAGAAGAATACAGCAAGTTCAAGTTCAAATGCCACAAAACTTATTCTTATTAAAATCCAACTTCTTCTTTTTTTTTTTTGAATAAACACTTCTTGGATTGCTGAAAATATTTAGTAAATTTTCAGAGATGAAAAAGTTGATTCTGACAAATTTTTTCTGTGTTCTCACTGGTTTGATTCTTTGGAGATTCTTACTCCATCATTTTCACTGACATCACTGATGTCATTTCCCTGATAATATTTAACTAAATAACAATTACAATAATAGTCTGGGAGTATACAGAAGATTTTGGGTAAATCTGTGATTCAGTTGGAGGTAGCAGATGTGTCCAGGTTTATATGAGAGAACTTCAGACTTTGAATACTCAGCACACCATGGGCATATCAGTGGGCTTTAGGGAGGGAATGCATGGTTTTTGTTTTGTTTCTTTTTTGTGAGTACTTAAATAGATCTGTCAAGAAAGCTTCTATTGTACACACTTATAAAGAACTAAAATGTTTTACTGTGGATCCACTTTCTAAGTACAAATTATTTCTGACTTTACTGAACCATTCTTAAGTTTGAGATCAGCCTAGCATATTCTGTTCGCCTTTCAAGGGGTCCTAATGTTTTGGGTTCTGAATGTTTAAAGGAGGGAAACTGTTGAATGGTAGGCTCTGCATTCAGTTTGTAACAGAGACTGAGCCTGAGAAATGAACACTTTGAAAACACCTGGAAATGCTTTTGTTCTCACATTGGTCTAGTCTAACCTTCACTGTGTCTCCTTTCTCTTCTTGCACAGCCTTGAATGTTTCTGGGTTGAGTTGCAGGGTAAATTCAGTCTTCTACTTGATACTCAAGTGTTTTCATGGTTGCTATCACTTTATTGGAGTAGAAATCACATACTGAATTTCTTGTGTAGTTATAGTAGTGATAAGGTCATGGTCAGATGCTTTCTTCAGTTTGAAGGAACTTATCTAACATCTCTAATTTGAAATATATTATGGAGCACAATGTAAAATACATTATTAGATGTTAACTGCTATCTCACCTATCTGCTTATCAATTAAAGATATATTTCCTTTCTTTCATTTTTAAAAACAATTGTATTGACACATATTTTCCATATAAAATTTACCTGTTTCAAGCATCCAATTTGGTAATCTTTATAAATTTTACTCAGCAGTGCAACTGTCACCATAAATCAGTTTTAGAACATTGTCATCTCCCCAGTAAGATCCCTTATGTCCATTTACACTTCCCCTTTCCCAAACTCAGCCTCAAGCAATCACTACTCTACTTTTTGTTTTTATAAATTTGCTCTTTCTGGACATTTCATACAAATGAAATCATACAATGTATCTTTTCATGTTTCACTTTTTTCAATTTGCATAATGTTTTTGAGGTTCATCTCTGATATAGCATATGCCAGCAGTTTGTTCTTATATATTGCTGAAGAATACCCCAATGTATGGATTTCCATATTTTTCCTATTGATTCCCTAGCTGACAGACATTTTTTAGGTCATCTCTAGTTTTGGGCTATTATGAATAATATTACTCTAAACACTCACGTGCAAGTCTTTGTGTAGATGCAGAAACCTAGTTGAACAGACTATTCTCTCCCCAATGAGTTGCCTTGACACCTTTTTCAGAAATCAGCTAACTATAAATACAAGACTTTATTCCTGGACTGAACCAATTTTGCTTTGTTGATCCACATATGTTTATCCTTATGCTAGTATCACACTCTCTTGACCATAATATTTTATTTGTGTCTAATAACTACTCTTTTAAATTAGTTCTACCCTTTTTGATTCAATTTTGTTGTATACCTATGACATAATACTGTTTATGTGCCAGTTCTACTAGTAGAAATTTGTAATCAATTAAATAATGTCAGTTTTATATACTGCCATCAGGTATTTCAAATAAAAATGATTTGTTAATTTGTTTGATATTTTTATCCAACTCATAGAAGTTAAAGCAAAACTTGGGAGTTTTTTTTTTTTCTGTTAAAGCTGAAAATATTGACATTATTAGAAATACCATACATTCAGCTAAAAAATTCAACATTATTGGTAAAATCATTTATTTTTCATGTAATATGCATATGTAATTTGGTGGAGCACAAGTTCATGGCAAAAACAATGGTCTCACTAAATTAAAATTTGATTATTGCATTGCTTGTGGTGTAATAATCTATTTAACAGAAACTGAAATTCTACAAATTAGTGTAATTTGTTACACAAAGTTACAAATATCCTAATATATAAATAGGGAGCTACACATTTTTTTGTGACATAGCTAAATTTGAAATTCAAATAAGTAATGTAACAGGGTGGTATGCATTTTTTTTTTGCTGTTCATTATCGAATAGATTTTAAGAATATTTAAATCTTTGGATAATTTGTAAGTCAACTTAAGTTTAACTGTAATGGTATAGAAATTTTATCTAAATAAGCTCTAAATTTTTATTGCATTCTTGTCAAAATAAGTGGAAAATTTTAATCAATGTAGTTAATGAACATAGTTCTCAAAAAATAGCATTCGAAACTTGTAGCAAATTTCAGTTAATGCAAAAACTTACAGAACTTTTTCCAGTGACAAAACTGAACAAATTAACTTATGATTTCAAATGGAGTATAAGATTTAAATTTGAAATTCTATAATTGCATATTGAAATATCTTGACTTGTTAGGACATTCTTTTGATGAAGCTTCTATTTTTAATTAGGTAAATTTATATTCTATGCCAGAACAGAATGAAACTGAGAAGGACTATGATTTTCCAGCATCCAAGTCTGGTAAAGCAGTAAAAAGAATCATAAAAAGAGATGATTTATTTGATGAGATTTGTCTTGTAAAAGTATTTGTTAAAGAAAAGCACTTTGGAAGTATAAAAGGCCAAATTTGTGAAAATATTTGTGTTGAAATGGACACATTTCAGTTCAAAATTATCATTGATAATATCTTACTTAGCAGAAATTGCTCAGAGTTTACCAAGCATCTTAGCAGCCATACAGGGAGTTCTTATTTTAAAATATTATGGTCTACAAGAAGTATCATTTCAAAAAGTTGAAGAAAACTGCAGGCAGTTTTATGAAAACCATGGAAAAAGAGTAAGATTATATATAAAAATTAATTCTTCAGAAAAATACAAGAACATAGTATTAGAGAAAAAATTTAAAAAACTGATTAAGATGAGAATAATTTCTTGCATTAACATTTGTTAATGATCAGATATTCAATATGGACTTAAAAATTTTTGTTTTAGGTGCTAGATATGTATTATATTCAGTTTTTAGAAAACTTATTTTCAAAAATGTTTTTTATTTTACCTTTTTATTGAAGTATAGTTGATTAAAATGTTGTGTTAGTTTCTGGTGTACAACAAAGTGATTCAGTTATACATACTACATATATTCTTTTTCATATTCTTTTCCATTATGGTTTATTACAGGATATTGAATATAGTTCCATGTGCTATACCATAGGCCTTGTTACTTATTTTATATATATTAATTTGTAGCTGCTAATCCCAAAGTCCTAATTAATCACTCCCCCATCAAAAATGGTATTTGGATAGTACTATGTAAAGTATTAAATAGTTCAGTAATATATTACAAACAATTTATTGGTCAATAATATTTCAGAAATCATATAACTTATTTTTAGTACCCTATTTCTCTTTGAGAAGTTCCAGCTGGGATGACTAATTATATGGTCACCCGGCATGTGAGGATATATATTATAGCAAGAACTACATCTTGAGATTCATCTTGGACCATTGTATTCAGCAGTCAAGTAGCTTCTACCAGAATGACCATGCCTTACCTGGGGCATTTTGCTTATTTCCCATTCTTTCCTGCCCTGTCTCCACCCTTGGCTTTAAATTTCAGTAGTTCTAGATTTCTTGACTCAATGTCTAGGCAGAAATAGGGATAACTCCTTTGTTTTGATCTTGGAATGCTTTCTTGAGAAGTCCCAGTTAAGAATGCTTAAGAGTCCCTCTGTCTGTGCTTCAGGCAGTTTCAACTCTTCTGAGTTCTGTATTGAGCAGTGTTGTTGGTTGCCAACCTTAAGTTTTCATCATTATCACTTTTGAAATTTGTGTGTGTTTTCTTTTTCCCTACAAGAGAATATATTTGATTTTTCGAGATTCCACCTTATTGACAAAGTTTAGTTCACTTATATTTTACTCTGAATTATCTAAAACAGATAACCAGATAGTCAGAACAATGTCTACTAATAGGACTACTTATTTACATTTTAATTTACTAATTATTTTAAATCATGAAACTATCTCTTAGTTTTCTGACCATCTTAATTTTAGGAAAAACTCTTTAGATAGGCAGCTATTTGTTGGATTCAGTAAGGCCATAATTGTTTTAGGAAATTTAATTAACTTGAGTTTTGTCATCCTTCTGGAATACCAGGCAGGTTTCTATCTATTAGAATATTCCACTAAAAATAATACCAGCTGCAGTGATGATAAGATTCACCCATGGAAATTAATTTGATTATCCTACAATTAATAACCTTATCTGTAAAAACTGTAACATCCAGATTGATAATATACAGCTACTAGTTTTGTGGAAAAAAAAAAAAAGCAAAACTAGTTATAATGATCAATTTTTTTTCCTAGTGTTACTTTAATCCTCATAAATATGACATAAATACCCCCTATAAATAATAACTTTTCTGTAATCCATACAACAAAAAATACTCCTGGTGGCACCACATCACAGGAAATAACACTTTTTTAACCAAACAAATCAATCAAGGAAAAATATTTTTTGCACTACTTGAATTAATTATATTTTTACTACTGTAACCTAAAATACCCAAGAAGTATATGACAAAACTAATACCAAAATTTCAGGCTGTGTGCATGTGACTTGGTATATTTATACCATGGTAATACCACCTTACACTGGGAACCTAAAAGACAGATAGGAGGATGCCATCTGGGAAGGGTTTATATGCTACTTTGGGTTGTGATATTTCTATATAGGTAGTAACTAAGATAAATTAGTCTCTTACCTAGCTGTCTATTGACATGCAAATCTACCAGGAGAGGGTGGAGATATTGGTTTCCATTGCTTCCTCTTGGCTTGAGGTCCTTAAATGCTGCATTTGAAACTAGTTTTACAATTGCAATGACAGCAAATGACACTGTGTACACTGTGTGTGTTATACAAACTCAACAGAAAAGCTTGAGCCTTGCTTGCCTAAAGATTCTAGACAATAGAATCACTTTAAGTATTTTACTCACTAAATAAGGTAACATTTTTGTGCTGGCTAATAACTCCTGTTGCATTTGGATCCTTATGTAAAATTCAGAAATAAACCAGTTAGATATCCAAGATGGGAAAAACCAGCCTGCTTGATTTGCACTTGTTTTAGGCTTGTCCTAATAGAAACCTGTTTAAGGGATGCTTTATAAGCATTTGTTATGTCATTTCTAATTGTTGCTACTATCAAGTGTATTGTTAATAGGGCCTCATTTTCTTTTGAGCAGCCATCATCTGCAGCTTTACATCAAAAAAACTTGCATAACCTGAACAAATATAATAGAATTTTGTCAAAATGGCACTCAAAACCAATGTGGTGGTACAGAGTCTAAAATCTGAGGATTTGCTTATCTTCTGTGTGCTCATCTTGCTGCCTCAGGTGGATGGAGCACAGGAAAAAGGACTGGAAAAAGATTTTTTTTTTAAACTTACAGCAGTACTTTCCCAGGAGATATCAAAGCTGAATGTTGGGTTTCATCACAGTTGATTCCAAACAACTAAAGCTGATAAATGACCGTGAACTTTGATGTACTCAGTATACCAGACTCCTATTAGATCTAAAAGAAGGCTCTTTCCTGATGAACTCTTTTCATTTTCCTAGAATAAATACCTAGGAGTGGGATTGTTGGGTCATATGACAGATGTATTTAATTATTCAAGAAACTGCCAAACTGTTTTCCAAATGTCTGTACCATTTGCATTCCCATCAACAATGTAAAAAAGTTCCAGTCATATTGCATCCTCATAGGTACTGTTGCTTTGAATTTTAGTGACTCTAATATGTTTGCAGAGATAACTCATAATGATTTTAATTTCATTTCCCTAAAGGCTAATGACATTGAGCATGTTATCATGTATTTATTTTCCATCTGTATGTTTTCTTTGATGAAGTGTTGGTTCAAATATTTTGCCTAATTTTTTAAAAATTGGATTGTTATTATTGAGTGTTGAGAGTTTTTAGAAAAATATAAATTCTGTATACAAGTCCTCTGGGAAAAATGAAATTTGTTTTAAGAAACTATGTACAGACAATATGTATTTGTTTGATTTTATCCTGAGGGCTAATTTTCACTGCTCAACTAGAATAAACATCATGAACTCCTTCCATCTTTTTAACAATTAATCCCCTGACTTTTTCCCTCATCGACTACTTGGTAACTTTCTTCACTGACCTAAGTTCTGATACCTGGAAAGTCAACAGATTTGGATTTAACAACAACCACACAATCTAGTGGTCATTAAATTTTTTTTGACAGTGTTAGTAATTCAGACTCTGTTATCTCCCAACCAGACTGCTTTGGATATGTTACTTAACTTACCAGTGTCTCATTTACCTTGCTGGAAAATAAAGATGTGTCTTAGAATTTTTGTGAAAATTAAATAAGGTAAATGTGTTCAGTTAGAGCCTGGCATATATTGGAAATTCAATAAATACCTCTTTCTGCTCTATCAATTGTATTAGTTTTGATTCATTTCATATACTTTAAGCATATAACTTAGTCTTGGAAGGTAATAAATGCACAGGGAATAAAGTTTAGACAAATAATTTGGCGGAAAAATAAGATTCTCAAAAATAGGTATTTTTCTGATTTCTAGTATTCTCTGCCAGATATTGTGGTTCTATGACTAGCTGTTTGGGAAGTAGGGTAATTGGCCTGTCAATCTTATTATGAACAACTGCATAATTTACTTCCTTAGTAAACTCAATTAGAGCTACAGCCTTGGATGGGAAGAGGCCAAAAAAAAAGTGGATTAGAGCTCATAAAGACATTAGCAGTCCAGTAATTGTATAATGAAGAGCAAGCAAGTGCCTTCACAATCATGGAAGAAACGTTAAGGCGCTTAATTAAATAGTTACTTGGTGTTAATCAAAGACTATTTTTATGACAATAAATTGTTAGTTGTGATTTTATTTACTCAGAGTGCCAGATGCTCTTAGATTTTCAAAATGTAAGAAGATTTTAAGGAATGAATTTTATAGTTATTATTTTAAAAGTTATTTTTTTTTAAAGTAAACATATCACTTAGGAAGATAATTCAAACAGGGATAAACCATAGAAAAATAATTAATCCAGGCAAAAGAATAAGCACCTAGTAGGCCAATTTCCAAGGTTCATTCTCAGTAGGGCCATTTGAGAGAGGTATAGAGAGACAGGGACAGAGAGAATTTTAGGTTATGTGAGTGGTTTGCTGCACAGTGGGTTCACTTAGGGAAGGACATTTAAAAGACATTGGATATTGATGTTTAGTTTCTGCCTGAAATTCTGATTTAATTGGTATGGGGTTTGATCTGGATGTTGGGAATTTGAAAACTACTCCAGTTGGTTCTAATATTCAACAAAATTTGAGAACCACTGGATTAGATATAAATGGTGGGGGTAGGGGGAAGCCTAGTTAAAGGTCACTCTTGACTGGCAGCTGTGTGGAAAAGAAAGTGTCCCATAACAAGACTTTAAATTAAACTGCATCAGAAATTTGCTTAAGCATTCTGCCAGAAATGTTAATTTCTTCCCCAAAGAAAGAACAAGTTGGCTTCCATACCAGGTTTGAGACAGTAGGAATCAAGAAACTTGATGCTTGACCTGTCTTTGGCTCTCACTGCCTCACTCACTAGCTGTATTATATTGGGAACTTGTTAACTTTGCTATCTTTAAGTTTACTTATAAGCAAATAATGGTATAGGACTAGTTACATTTTATAATATATTCTAGCTCTAAAATCTTTAATTTTATAAAGTAACAAAAATAGTAATGAATACTTTAAATGAATAGAATAAAAATGAAAAAAAACATAAAATAGTAAATTTTTTTTAACATATACCTCTAATATACATAACTTGAATAAGCTGAGCCATCTTGGTGCTGGCAGCAGCATGGAATTGTATTTAACACACACACACACACACAAACACACACACACACACAGATTAGAAGAAACTGATCCTACCAAGACTTGAAGTCCTGAGCTTGTCAAGATGGTCCCCTAAATGGGGCCAAAGGAGTCACTTATTTCTAGTCACCTGAATTGTGATGGCTGGGAATCTAATACCAAGAGACTGAATCATATCTGTTACTTTGGATTCCCAGGGACACTATGGCAATTTTATTATGACATCAAAATTGATTGTGTTTCCTGAGGATTGCCATGGTGGCCACTTTCTCTTTCTCCTCTTTTTAATTAGCTTTAGTAACCAAGATAATTCAAGTCTATGGCAAATCTTGGCTGTTTATTTCTTTGATGATGATCTAATTCAGCTGCTTTTGGATCTCCAAATTGTGCTGCACAACTGTACTTGTTGCTTCATTATTTGACCTCCTTACTAGAAAGAAGCACAATTTGTCTCTGAGGTTAGCATTAATACAGCATATACGAAAAAGAGTGTTACTTTTTTAACATCTCCAGTTAGACTTTTGAGTCCACACTAAAACCATAGTCCCCCAAACATAGGCTTTGTAGAGAGAGAATGAGTTTTCTAAATTCTTTAAGCTTTCATTAATATATTAAGATATAAGTGTGGTAGGTTTGAATGTCAAAAGTTCTATAAGCCATGAGCAAAGACTATTTTCTTCTATGCAGGAAGGTAAGATAGTCTTTCCCTTATAAATTTGATGGAATGAAGGGAGAGAAGGTGAGCAAGAGATAAGCCAAGAAGTTAGATTTGGAGGGTGGTGGAGTGTGGTAATGAGCATCTGGGTGAAGCTCCATAGTGTACTTAGATCTATGTCCAGCGCAGAGAGGGAGAGCTAGTGCAGTGCTGGTGGGGAGTTTGGCCATAAGTTGAGCTCAAGTCAGGACTCCTAGCTCCCATAAATGGCAGGCTAAGGATCTTGAATCTTTGTCATCTGGTGGATGATGGAGGAAGAAGTGAAATCTGGAGGTGTTGAAAGAATCTGTGAGGTTAGTGAAGTCAGGGGTAGACATAAGAGAATAGTAATTTTATGAACAGAGGTAGATGGCTGGGTCCATAAACCTCAGCCTGGAACAGACAGATTAGCTCCACTTCAGAAAAAGCAGGGTTTGGCCAGCAATGCTGCAGCAGAGATCAATAATGGACCAGAGGATGGATGAGACCCGCTTTCAATGTCTTGAGGACCCTTCCTGTGCCACCACTAAGTCAGGTAAGCCCTACCACAAAGCAAGATGCCATGGTGGTAGAAGCAGGGAAAAAAAGGGACTCTCTAAGAAACAGAGTATTTACCTAAGATATGAATTATCCCAAAGAATTCAAAATCCTCAAGAGCCTGAAATATTGAATATTGTCATGATTTTCCTCACATATTCTGCCAACTCCTCCACTGTTCAATGGGAGCTTATAAAAGGGTGAAATCAGTTCTGGAAAATAACAGAACTATATTTCCTTTGCATGTTTAAGTGGTTAAGTGTACATTTTCATCCCTCCTACACATGAATTCTAACAATTCTCCACCTTGACGTATACTCTTTCTCCTCCACTAGACAATTGATACAAAAACAGGTGTCTTTGTGTCTGTGGTGCACACATAACTTCTAATTTTAGATCTTTCAACTTTCACTTAGACTCAGGCATTTTTCAGTGATAAGAGTCTGTCATCTTCCTACTGTTTTGGCGGCATGGGTCAACTATTCATCCACTTTTATTCACTCAGAAAATATTTACTGAACTCCAACATGGTATCAGAAAAATATCCCCGCTCTCAGGGAGCTTAACCACTAGGCATGAGACATAGGCAATAAATAAGAAAAGTAAATGTATTTCCAGGGTTCAAGATTAGCGTGTATGCTAGACCTGTGCCCTGAGTTTGGCATAGTCATTCCTGGAAGCAAGCAGTCTTTCCCCATGGTTCCAGGTGTCCCCTGGCAGCAACCTGGCCTCCAGGGGACAAATTTTTTGCCAGAAGAATGCAGCAAGGGCTCTGGACCACTCCAGTCTTCTCTGTTACTGTCTTCTTTTCTTTTAGAAAGGATTCTAAATAAGAAATTGGATGTCTGTGCAGACAGACTCCCCAGCCTGGAACACCACTTGGGGATTTCTTTAACTTCCTCAATTTAGTGAACTCACATAGTCCCTTGTAATCACATAAATCAGCAATATCTGTAGCCCAGCCCGCCAGCAAGGTAAAGACCCAGGCTGAGGATTTGTTCAAGTAGCAAATGATCTTTTCTGCTTAGAAGGCAAGAAGGGCAAAGACAGGCATGTGATTAGTTGTTTTAACATTTTATCCCTGTCATATATTAATACATTTACTTTTATCATTTCAAATTGATTCTTTTTTTTTAATCTCAATTTAGTCAATCATCTCTCCTGTCCTTGTATATTTATATATGTGTGTTTGTGTTAATATACATATATATGAGATACATGTACATATATGTATGTAAATATATATTCAGTTAATTTCCTCAGCAAATTTGGAATGAGGTCAGGTATATAAATTAGTAAGAAAACAGAATTAAAAGCCTAATAATCTCAACCAGTTAAGAGATGATCTAATTCTGATAAAAGTAAATCCATCCAACACAAAGATTTCTCCCTTTGTCTATAGCTGTATTGTTTTTCTTTAGAGCCTCTTTTTTCCCCACAGAGTAATGTGAATTCCTTCTCTTGCATCTCCCTGAATGTTCTAACGCTATAAATTGTTAGAATTCTTTAAAGGGGGACGTGTACAATTTTGCCTATGAATTGGACCCTATACTTTAAAGTATTTATTAGAAAACCCCACCTTAAAAATATAGAGAAATCTTTCATCATAGTTGGATTTATTATAATTTCACATGACCTTATTTTAATTCAGCTTAATGAGGCATCACTTTTGAAGGTTAATCACCTAAATTAGCAATTAGGAAACTTGGTTTTTTTATTATGAAATATTTCAAGAATACAGAATAGGCTATGAAATAACATGGAGAATATCCATGTATCTACCACCCAGCTTTATGAAATCTTATCCACTCACATATTTACATCAGATTACAAAGAATAAAACACTATAGATACACACAAGTAGTTACGTTTCCCTCTCCAAATTCATTTCCCATTTTCTGGATCCTTTCTAAAAGTCATTCATTATCTCAAAGTTATGTTCTATATTTCCATGAAAGTTTTTGTACTTTTATTATATATGTATATAAATATAAACAGCACAAATATTATTTAATAAATTAAAAATTTATATAAATATAAACTTTTGCAAGCTGCTTTCTTGCAAATACCTGTTTTTGAAAGGTATCTATATTAATAAATGTTTCTCATTTATTAAAACTGCTACAGTATTCCAATGAATGGATAGCTATACCACACTATTAATTTATTGTCCTATTGATGGACATTTAAAATAAGCCCCCTTTTTGCATTTAAAAACAGTGATACAAAGAACATTCTTGTACATGTCTCTATTATGTACATGAACTCAAGTATTCTCAAGTGCAGGCCATTGCTCCACTTAGGATGACCTTCTCTGCTCAGTTCTCTCCTGGATTCCTCCATCTACTCTATTCCCTAATCACTTCTTGCCATGGGTGTTAACAGCTCTGCTACTACTAGCACTGGGTTACATTTTATCCCTTAGAATTCTCTCATCTCCATTACTCTGTGAGCAATCCCTTTGCTAAAAGGGTGGTGACAGATACGAGGTATTTTTTTCAGGAAGGTTTGCTTTTCTTTGTGCCATGTATCCAGCCTAGACCACCTCAGTGTTAATTTAAGAATCAGGGATTCTCAGGTCACGTGGTAGTATACATTCAATTTCTAAACATATAGATATAGCCCAGACTTGGTGTTAACATATTCTCAGAGGAGGAAATTTTTTACCCATAGTTCATACAAAACTACCTATATATATTTCCCAGTGCTGATGGATGGATCCGTTTTTATTTCACCCTTTCATTAAAGTATAAGCTTCTAGAGTAAAGCACACTATGTGTCTGTGTGCATATGTGTATGTGTGAGTGTATATGTGTATGTGTGTTTGTGCTGTCTGGTTAGGATGAGGGGACTGAGGGATCTTGGTTCTAACCTCTAGCTTTCCTCAAGCCAAAGACCTCTTGTTCTATTCCCTTGCAGTCATGAAGATCCAAGTCTCTGCATATTTACAGGGATTGGAAGAACTCTTTAGATGCCAAACTGATAACTTCACTCAACAGGATTGTATTTTTCAGTTTCCTTTTCTCTTTGGCTTCTAGGGATTTACCTTATTTTCTTACGAATGTATCTTTGCTTTTCAAAGTATATTTTTAACATATTATACAACATTTCCAGTTGTTTAGGGGCCATAGTTCTGGTTGTTGCATTTGTACATCTTCAGTTTTACTAGATATTGCCAAAATTGTTCTCCAAATAGTCGCACCAGTTAGCCAAGAAACTTACCCAACTGCCAGAGAAGTGGTAGACACTTTTCTGCTTTTTCGCTTCTGACTAAAAGTCCATGGCATTAGACAGTAAATAAACGTAGGAGCCTTGGTTTTAACACTTTCAGTTGGGAAAACATCCAACATTAAACCCATTACTGAAAAATATCAAATGCTTTATGTTCTCTAGTAGATACCATTATATAGAAAATAACATGGCATTATTTTTGGTTCTCACTTTTATGCCTTGAATATTTACTGGCATGAAATAATTATGGCTTATTTTCTTTCAACTTCACCCAATCTAAATTCACTTGTAAACATTAAATTTATATGCTTAAATATCAACTTATAGCTTACTTCCTTTACTTTAAAATAACTTTTATCACTTGTTCTGTTTATTGAAATCCTATCTGCAGTACAGAACATATGGCATGTTGTCTATAATTTCCATTGTGTATATGTATCTTATCCCCCAACATGACAAAGCTCTTGAAAGGTAGAGATGTTTGCCTTGCTGATCTGATCAATATCCTCAAGAAAAAGAAATAGACAAGATTTCTCTTACTGAAAGTCTGCTGCATTTTGTTAGCATTTATGGAAATCCCTTTCTATGATTAATACATATATATTCTTTTGGAAACAGAACTAGTGACCTAACAATAATAACTCAGAGAAAGCCTTCGTTAGATCTTTAATGATCTTGAGTGGTGCACTCTTGTATACTGAGAATAAAAGTTGGAAAAACTCTGGTGTTGTCAGTTATTCATACTTTATAACATCACCACTAAAAACCTGGCAGGCTGTGTCATTTAATTGGCTGTGTAAAACCACATGAATTAGGCAGGAACTGATAACTGATGGTTTTTTGATGGGGGTGGGGTGAGTGGAAAAAGATGCCTCATGTTTCTTACAAGTATTTTGAATACCCTTTAATATCTTTTAGATTAGCATCTAATCAAAATTTCTTCTTATTGGATCTTGTTTAGGGAAGGGATCAGTTCTTTTAGAAACCCTGAGATCCTAGGTTTATATCATGATTCAATTGATCTACATAGAAAAGAGTGAAATAATAAATGTACTTGGAAATTTTATTAAAACATATTTTAAAAATTCTTAAATGTTGTTTCCCAATTGTGTATTCTAAAATGCATGATCTCTTTTTTTCAATTTAGAGTTTCATATGATATTTTATGACTGAACTATATCTGGAAAAGATTTACGTGCTTTAGAGATGATTTCTAAAGGGCCACTTAGCTGCCGGTGGCCTTTGAAAGTCAGAGATTTTCACTCTTTATTAAGATTGACGTTGGTAAATTGCTTCCTTCCTATTCATTCTCTAGGTAAGTGCTTTATCTTATAATTTCTCACAGGCAAAGAGCGTTACGCCTCATCTACTACAACATCTGTAGGGATACACATATTAGAATTTATCTACCTGATAGAGGATGGAAGAGCCCACTACAGACTGCTCCCTTTTGCAGAAAGCAGTCCAAGAGAAGATTCTCATTTGTCAGATACTGGTAAGCTCTAGGCTGTGGAGTCATGTTGTCCTTAAAGCTTCACAGCTACAAGTATTCCTCAGGGAGGTTTAGCTCTACCTTAAAAGATTCAGGATGAGTTGAAAACAACAAAAACTGTAATAAAAAGAGTTGTAGTAGGTGTTGAATGGAACAGCCCAGATCAGTAAGAAAGACATTAGATAATATCTAGAATCATTTTCTATAATAACTTGGCTTTTAGGACTATCATCATTATTATTATATTTAGCTGTATTAACAAAGTGTCTACTTTGATTTATGGAAGAATCACTGTAGAAAAAAGGATCTAGTTTCTCTCCTAATAGTTTCCTTGAGAAGCATACCATTTTATAAATAATTTAGTCATCACTGCTCTTTTGGAGGTAACACGCTAACTGTAGGTAAAATATAGGAGCAAATGCCCAATTCCTTGAGGACAGTTTAAAACACAATTCTTTAAAATGGATAAAGTGGGCCAACAATAATATTTAGGTTTCAATAGCATGTCTTGACAGTTTCTGCATTAGTTTGGTCTTTACCTTTGCAGATGTCCTGACAGGTATGCTGAGATAAGCAAACAAGTAATTTGTTTAGGGTACAGAGTGATGGATTGTATTCAAAACCCCTAAGGCTTAAGAGGAACTTTACTCTGCAAAGAACTGAAATTCACCACACCATAGCCAGCAGCTTATGTAGCCTGATGCATCCCTTGAGGGTTTGTGGTTTTCAACCCTCGCTATGTATCAGAATTACCCGGGGACCTTTTAAAAAATACTAATACCTGGGCCCTGCCCAGAGTTATTCTAAATGAATTAGTCTCAGGTGGGGCCTCAAAGTGAGTATTTTTTAAAAATTGCTTAGAGATTGTAATCTGCAGCTGGGATGAAGAACCACTACACTCTACCATGTTACTCAGTGTGTGCAGGGAAGTTAATATTAGTGTATTCTAGTGATAACAATATAAAACATCTACACTTGTTAGATCAAGCAGAGGTGTCTGTGTGTGTGTGTGTGTGTGTGTGTGTGTGTGTGTGTGTGTGTGTGTGTGTGTGTGTGTGTGTGTGTCTATGGAGTGGGTACTGAGTGTTTGTTCACTTAATGCCCAACTTTAGATACAACTATGCTTTGTTCTCTGACTAAGAGCATTATCACATTTATCAGGAAGAAACTGGCAACGTATTTTACAGAAAACCATTGCTTTTCACATCCCTATAACATACCACTAGTAGAAAAACAATACCATTGAACAAATGAGCCAATACTTGAAACAGTGCTTCCAGAGCTATTGACCTAATGGCTGGGCATGCTACCTTGTCTTGGTAGAGTCATCTTAATCAGGCTCTCACTGTGTCCTCACATGATGTATTCTGTAACAGCTGTGGATGATGCTATCCCTGCAGAATGACTGACCCAGCAAGGCTTCTCTGCGGAGAGTTCCTGAGACAAAGCTAAAGTACAGGTAGAGTGCTTTTCGTAACAGGAAAATAGACAATGTTACTACTCTACAGAAAAATTGTTTAGTAGGCAAAACTCTTCCTTGTTGCTCTCAGATGCCATGAGGCCATTTATTATCTTTCTTTTCTGGCCAGATTTAATATCACCCCATCCCTCCTCTTCACCCCAATCCTGTCTTCATACATACAAGGTTGAAATGGGGAAAATTATTGCTCACTTCATAGGGTTGTGAGTGTCAAATCAGAATTCCTGAAGAGTACTTAGTACAGTGCCTAAGAATGTAATCAAAGCTCAATACAAAATTAAACATACACATGCACACAGAGAAATAAACCACAACCACAAATCTATTCCTGTCTTCATGAAGCAGTTGTCTGCTTTTTCCTTCACATTCGGGTAGCACCATTTGCATATCTCTGCTATAAGGCTTATCACATTGTGTTGCAATTGATGGTTTGCCAGTCTGCTTAACAGCACAGGTACATAATTAATGTTTCATGAAATCAAATGCCACTGATTTAGGATTTGCAAGGAATGATAGTTTGTTTGCTTGTTTATTTGTTTTGGTTAGCTGTCTATTCTCTCTCACATATTCAAACCTTAAATATTAATTCAATGAATGAATGGATGAATGAATGGTTCCCTTTATAACCAAGAACTGGTTAAGAAATATGTGGGCAATTCACCAAGTGACACTAACTGGCCAATAGATGGCTCAAAACTTTGAACCTCAGCTTTCTAAGACTCTTCTCCACAAAATTAATTTCTGATTATCTCTAAAACTACCACAGGAAAATTTAAATGAAAGGCTGGAAGATCAGCATAATGAGTCTTCCTTAGCAACTGAAATTCAGTGCTGAAACCTATTTTGTTGAAAAGGAATGAGTTATCAAGGCACATCTGTTTTGATTTTTCTCTTTTAACAGGGCCAGTAGTGTAAGTAGGTCAGCACTGAATGTGGTTGCCAGAGTTTTGTATTACAGGTTTTTGTAGTGTAAGTGTTAGTTTTCCTTTTATGAAAATAGATATGTTACAGGATGGTTAGTCATTCACACTAAATTTTCAAAGTCTAGCTTAGTAAATCAGAATAAATTATTGTCTTTAGCAGAGGTGGCTGTGAGCAAGTTTGTGAGGGTGCATCTAGCTCATTCCTCCGGGACCCTGGTGCTTGCCTGGTGTTCTAGAACATATTCCGAAATTCTGTGGCTTGGGTTCTTGGGGCCCAATATGGTGAAAGGCTGGAGCTAAAGAGTTCCTGGTGTAACATTCATAAAGTAATTATTTATTGAATTCCTACCATGTGATGGGCAATCTTATTGGTTAAGTAAAATGATTAATTTGGTGATTTCTGGCACAATGGCAAAGGGAGAGGTGAGCTCTGGGGATCAGTGTGGCTTCATGTGGCACTTCTTACATTTCAGTACGGTATCACAGCATATGTCATTCACTGGGAGTACCACAAGCCCTGCTGTGCCTCAGCTCTTTTACACTATTTACTTGTCTCACCTTCTCCTTCCTTCCTTCACAGTTACTTATCTGTCTGTCT